>NW_026558873.1:0-109024 GCF_026930045.1 Uloborus diversus | reverse complement strand
GAAATTTTCATGGATTTTAAAAATCAACTTATTTAATTTTTTTCCAGTAAGCAAATTTCGCACTCAAGTTACATTTTATCACATTTTATTTAATTATTTTTTGATTAGTATTAAACTTAGTCATTTTATCGCTTAGTATTTAACTTAATCATTTTCTTGCTTGTTTTTACTTTATCGTTTTTTTCCCCGTTATTTTTAAACTTAGAAATTTTTCACAATTAGTAACAGGAATCGAACACACAAATTTTTCGAAACATTATCAAGTCTACAATTTTCATCCAACTAAGTTAATTTAAAAACTTGCAATCAATTTACTCTTAGTAGTAATTAACACTTATCATTAACAAATTTTCACGATTTTAAAAAAAAATCAACTTATTTAATTTTTTTCCAGTAAGCAAATTTCGCACTCAAGTTACATTTCATCACTTTATATGCTTTTCAAGAGTTTCATTTAATTTATCACATTTTATTTAATCAACTCTATTAATTATTTTTTGATTAGTATTTAACTTAGTCATTTTATCGCATAGTGGTTTACTTTATTATTATTCTTTTTTTCATACAAGCACTCTTGTTAGAATAAAACAAAATTTTCAACCTTCATGAATTAGAATCACTTTGACTATTTCATTTTCCCAATAATATTTTACTTTAACAACTAATTTCTTTAACAAAATCGATATCATTTATTTTAGTCTTTATCCTTTTCGAACGATACATTCAAATGGACAGCTATACGTTAGATTAAGAAACTTAATCTAAAATTTGACAAATTAAGTTAAAGCTAAATACTGACTAAAATTAAGTACAAAAGACTAACCTTTTTGGGGTGAAATCTCTCAAGTACCAGCTATCGCGAAGTTATTTAAAAACAGTGAATGAAATTGTAATAAGTGGATTGTTAATTATAACTCAATCTCACAAATTACAACTACACGCATGTTTTATTTGAAATCGCTGCATACGGCTGTTTGCCCATCGTCGATTTGCAGAAGGCATGCCGTAAAATCGCAAATCAACTCGGCTGTTGAAAAAAAACTACCGTAATCCTACAGCACTTCGGATGGTCCACACACAACGGTGCGAATTGAGGAAATGACTTTATCAATATTTCTATCTACCCTTTACCGATAACAGATAACAAACCCCACGTGCGAGTATGATTCACTCCTTAGCAAGTACGTCTTGTAAGTGATGCCACTGTTTCTGACCAATTAAAATTAGTTCACGTTTCTCAAATATCAAGCACATAGATCGACAATAGTCTGATGTCAGGTTTTTCCAAACAAAATTTTAGATTTTAATTCGTAGTTTCGAATTAATTTCTTTTTCATTTCAAACTTATAAAAAAAAATTTCCAGCTTGTAAGAATATTTCTTTCAAAAACAGATTTTTGATTCAAAACAGTATTTTTTCAAACTTGTAATATTTTTCTACTTAGAAAATGAAATCAAAAATTTTTGTTTTCTTTAATCATATAAAATGTTTTTAAGAAATAATTTCTCAAACTTGTAATATTTTTCCACTAATTAAAAAAAATCAATTTTTTTTCAATCATATAAAAATAAATTTTTAATCTTACAACAATAAATTTTTCCGCAAAAATATTTTTTTCAAATCAAAATAATAATAATATTTTTGTAACATATTATTTTTTTTTCTTTTCAATCTTTTTTTTTTTTTCGCAAAACTATTTTCTTTTTTTTTTTTTTTTTTTTTTTCAAAAATTTTCAAACTTACAAAACAAAATCTTTTCAACTGAATCTTTAAACGAAATGCTTTAATTAAATTTAAAACTCAATATCACTTTACTCTTAGTATTAATAACCAATAGCACTTAACCATTTACTCTTTGCACTCTAAGTATTAATTAACACACATGCATTAGAAATAATAATAATAATGTTTAAGATACTTACAAATCATCCACTCAAGCTTTCAAATATCCATCTAGCATGTTATTGTTCATTCGTGTGAGGGAACTTGTAATAAAACTTTACACATCAACCGAAATTATAAGCGAAAATATCACATTTTTAGCACTTAATATAATCCTACAATTAACAAATTGGTTTTAACTTTGAATTTAAGAAAAATAAAAACTATTACACACTTAGTAACATATCTATCGATGTATATTATTTCATGACAAATCACAAATAGGTGAGGATCTTTTATCGATCATGTGACCAACTAAGTTAAGAAGGAGCGTTCTTATCTCATATGAGAATTTATAAGTCTTTAATATTTCTCTTTAATGTAAGTGTATTGATACGTACGAGTTTGTGTATGTGAATATAACTGTGTATTGTTTTCAAACCATTGACATGTTTAAGCTTTACGGTTCTAATTTTGACTTTCCACTTAGCATTAGTCGAAGTCCTTCGCATGTATTAAACTATAGAAATATTACAAAAATTATATTTTCACTCAGTCTTAATTACAAAACCATACAATAAGATGAAGACAACACCGATAGTATAAAGATTACTTACAATAAAGTGCATATAAAAAATATATGTAAGAGTTATTTCAAAGTATAATCCATCAACCATATTCAACAACTCAATAAAAACACAAGTCTCTTTTAAAATGATAAACACAATTTATTCACACACACAGTAAAAGACAATTAAAAAAACTTTCATCTTTAAGTAAAACTCTTCAAAACTTTCAAGCGTATTTTTAACATCGATTGCATCAAATAAATCAGACACATGACATTTTAAACATGGACTATCAACATTCAAAGTAACGAAGTCACGAGTCAAGTTTTCCCAATTAACATTAAAAAGAGCCTATTCGAAAAAAGTGTCGAACTTTCGACCCCTTGTTAATGATTCACATTCATGCACTCTCTCTCATGTAAAAAATGAATCCATTTTTACAATCCACACATTCTTTTTTAGAAAGGTAGTTTATGTTGCATATGAGCTCATCAAATAGTCACTTACGTAGAGAATCAGCCAGTTTACGAACTTCTTGTGATGTATATGTGCTGATTTTATCACATCGACAATCACAGGGATATTTTTTCTCAATTTCCGAAAGGATGTACTCTTTTAGAGTATAAGTCATAAGTTTGTCTTTGACACTACGTGAGATACAAGGGGACGCGTAGCACAATTTGTCAATCTGGCTTTCCAAACGTAGAATTCTATCAGGCATCAACTGGAACACTTCTCGTTTCAGTTTGAACAATCTTTGCACACTAACACAGATGTTACCATTCGCACTCGACTCTCCTTTTTTTTTTATAACAAAAGCGAAATCACGGTCTTCGATTAATTTTTGATTTATATTTTTACGTAGGCTTGAAATAAGTGATCTCCACACATCTGGTTCTAAGGAAATACCATCCTTAGTTGGTCGAAGAATACCATCTTTCCCACACGTATATCTTCTAATATGCACGCATGTACGTTTCCGAAAAGTATTCACCTAAAGTGAAAATACAATCACCCAAGTGTATCATATCATCAGGCTGTGGAGAAGCCTCAGTGTTCATTTTCATGTTCGTTGCATCCCATCTGTTCATCTTCAGGCTTCAAAGTTTCAGAATGATTTTCACCAGCCTTAGTCATTCTTAACTCTCATAGGATTAAGAGTCACAATACTAAAACAACTTCCTGCGAACTTAAAAAATAAATCAAACTAGGTTTTAACACTAGCGGGTGAAGAAAAATCCTAAGTACATAGAATAAAATTTCACGACGTCTTTCAAAGCTCAGAATCACTCTGAAAATGATTCTCCAAACATCCACTATAAACCAATGAATATTCACTTTAACCAATGAGAAGTGTACATAAATCTCTTGCTACTGACGTCATAGAATATCACACGAACTTTTGAGCAGAATTGAGTTGTTTTACACAGTATTCAGATTTTTAGAAAATGCTAACACTTTGACTTCCAAATTCATCCTGACCTACTACGAGTAATTTTAAGATGGTAGCAGGTTTTCACATCACACCGAATGTCGATGACGGTTTAGCATCTCATGCAAATTGACATGATCAATTACACGTGATTGATCAGGTCATGAGCGAGATGCGAAACCGTCATCGACATTCGGTGTGATGTGAAAACCTGCTACCATCTTAAAATTACTCGTAGAAGGTCAGGATGAATTTGGAAGTCAAAGTGTTAGCATTTTCTAAAAATCTGAATACTGTGTAAAACAACTCAATTCTGCTCAAAAGTTCGTGTGATATTCTATGACGTCAGTAGCAAGAGATTTATGTACACTTCTCATTGGTTAAAGTGAATATTCATTGGTTTATAGTGGATGTTTGGAGAATCATTTTCAGAGTGATTCTGAGCTTTGAAAGACGTCGTGAAATTTTATTCTATGTACTTAGGATTTTTCTTCACCCGCTAGTGTTAAAACCTAGTTTGATTTATTTTTTAAGTTCGCAGGAAGTTGTTTTAGTATTGTGACTCTTAATCCTATGAGAGTTAAGAATGACTAACGCTGGTGAAAATCATTCTGAAACTTTGAAGCCTGAAGATGAACAGATGGGATGCAACGAACATGAAAATGAACACTAAGGCTTCTCCACAGCCTGATGATATGATACACTTGGGTGATTGTATTTTCACTTTAGGTGAATACTTTTCGGAAACGTACACGCGTGCATATTAGAAGATATACGTGTGGGAAAGATGGTATTTTTCGACCAACTATGGATGGTATTTTCTTAGAACCAGATGTGTGGAGATCACTTATTTCAAGCCTACGTAAAAATGTAAATCAAAAATTAATCGAAGACCGTGATTTCGCTTTTGTTATAAAAAAGGAGAGTCGAGTGCGAATGGTAACATCTGTGTTAGTGTGCAAAGATTGTTCAAACTGAAACGAGAAGTGTTCCAGTTGATGCCTGATAGAGTTCTACTTTTGGAAAGCCAGATTGACAAATTGTGCTACGCATCCCCTTGTATCTCACGTAGTGTCAAAGACAAACTTATGACTTATACTCTAAAAGAGTACATCCTTTCGGAAATTGAGAAAAAATATCCCTGTGATTGTCGATGTGATAAAATCAGCACATATACATCACAAGAAGATAGTAAACTGGCTGATTCTCTACGTAAGTGACTATTTGATGAGCTCATATGCAACATAAACTACCTTTCTAAAAAAGAATGTGTGGATTGTAAAAATGGATTCATTTTTTACATGAGAGAGAGTGCATGAATGTGAATCATTAACAAGGGGTCGAAAGTTCGACACTTTTTTCGAACAGGCTCTTTTTAATGTTAATTGGGAAAACTTGACTCGTGACTTCGTTACTTTGAATGTTGATAGTCCATGTTTAAAATGTCATGTGTCTGATTTATTTGATGCAATCGATGTTAAAAATACGCTTGAAAGTTTTGAAGAGTTTTACTTAAAGATGAAAGTTTTTTTAATTGTCTTTTACTGTGTGTGTGAATAAATTGTGTTTATCATTTTAAAAGAGACTTGTGTTTTGATTGAGTTGTTGAATATGGTTGATGGATTATACTTTGAAATCACTCTTACATATATTTTTTATATGCACTTTATTGTAAGTAATCTTTATACTATCGGTGTTGTCTTCATCTTATTGTATGGTTTTGTAATTAAGACTGAGTGAAAATATAATTTTTGTAATATTTCTATAGTTTAATACATGCGAAGGACTTCGACTAATGCTAAGTGGAAAGTCAAAATTAGAACCGTAAAGCTTAAACATGTCAATGGTTTGAAAACAATACACAGTTATATTCACATACACAAACTCGTACGTATCAATACACTTACATTAAAGAGAAATATTAAAGACTTATAAATTCTCATATGAGATAAGAACGCTCTTTCTTAACTTAGTTGGTCACATGATCGATAAAAGATCCTCACCTATTTGTGATTTGTCATGAAATAATATACATCGATAGATATGTTACTAAGTGTGTAATAGTTTTTATTTTTCTTAAATTCAAAGTTAAAACCAATTTGTTAATTGTAGGATTATATTAAGTGCTAAAAATGTGATATTTTCGCTTATAATTTCGGTTGATGTGTAAAGTTTTATTACAAGTTCCCTCACACGAATGAACAATAACATGCTAGATGGATATTTGAAAGCTTGAGTGGATGATTTGTAAGTATCTTAAACATTATTATTATTATTTCTAATGCATGTGTGTTAATTAATACTTAGAGTGCAAAGAGTAAATGGTTAAGTGCTATTGGTTATTAATACTAAGAGTAAAGTGATATTGAGTTTTAAATTTAATTAAAGCATTTCGTTTAAAGATTCAGTTGAAAAAATTTTATTTTGTAAGTTTGAAAATTTTTGAAAAAAAAAAAAAGAAAATAGTTTTGCGAAAAAAAAAAGATTGAAAAGAAAAAAAAATAATATGTTACAAAAATATTATTATTATTTTGATTTGAAAAAAATATTTTTGCGGAAAAATTTATTGTTGTAAGATTAAAAATTTATTTTTATATGATTGAAAAAAAATTGATTTTTTTTAATTAGTGGAAAAATATTACAAGTTTGAGAAATTATTTCTTAAAAACATTTTATATGATTAAAGAAAACAAAAATTTTTGATTTCATTTTCTAAGTAGAAAAATATTACAAGTTTGAAAAAATACTGTTTTGAATCAAAAATCTGTTTTTGAAAGAAATATTCTTACAAGCTGGAAATTTTTTTTTATAAGTTTGAAATGAAAAAGAAATTAATTCGAAACTACGAATTAAAATCTAAAATTTTGTTTGGAAAACCTGACATCAGACTATTGTCGATCTATGTGCTTGATATTTGAGAAACGTGAACTAATTTTAATTGGTCAGAAACAGTGACATCACTTACAAGACGTACTTGCTAAGGAGTGAATCATACTCGCACGTGGGGTTTGTTATCTGTTATCGGTAAAGGGTAGATAGAAATATTGATAAAGTCATTTCCTCAATTCGCACCGTTGTGTGTGGACCATCCGAAGTGCTGTAGGATTACGGTAGTTTTTTTCAACAGCCGAGTTGATTTGCGATTTTACGGCATGCCTTCTGCAAATCGACGATGGGCAAACAGCCGTATGCAGCGATTTCAAATAAAACATGCGTGTAGTTGTAATTTGTGAGATTGAGTTATAATTAACAATCCACTTATTACAATTTCATTCACTGTTTTTAAATAACTTCGCGATAGCTGGTACTTGAGAGATTTCACCCCAAAAAGGTTAGTCTTTTGTACTTAATTTTAGTCAGTATTTAGCTTTAACTTAATTTGTCAAATTTTAGATTAAGTTTCTTAATCTAACGTATAGCTGTCCATTTGAATGTATCGTTCGAAAAGGATAAAGACTAAAATAAATGATATCGATTTTGTTAAAGAAATTAGTTGTTAAAGTAAAATATTATTGGGAAAATGAAATAGTCAAAGTGATTCTAATTCATGAAGGTTGAAAATTTTGTTTTATTCTAACAAGAGTGCTTGTATGAAAAAAAAAAAAATAATAATAAAGTAAACCACTATGCGATAAAATGACTAAGTTAAATACTAATCAAAAAATAATTAATAGAGTTGATTAAATAAAATGTGATAAATTAAATGAAACTCTTGAAAAGCATATAAAGTGATGAAATGTAACTTGAGTGCGAAATTTGCTTACTGGAAAAAAATTAAATAAGTTGATTTTTTTAAAATCGTGAAAATTTGATAATGATAAGTGTTAATTACTACTAAGAGTAAATTGATTGCAAGTTTTTAAATTAACTTAGTTGATGAAAATTGTAGACTTGATAATGTTTCGAAAAATTTGTGTGTTCGATTCCTGTTACTAATTGTGAAAAATTTCTAAGTTTAAAAATAACGGGGAAAAAAACGATAAAGTAAAAACAAGCAAGAAAATGATTAAGTTAAATACTAAGCGATAAAATGACTAAGTTTAATACTAATCAAAAAATAATTAAATAAAATGTGATAAAATGTAACTTGAGTGCGAAATTTGCTTACTGGAAAAAAATTAAATAAGTTGATTTTTAAAATCCATGAAAATTTCTTAATGATAAGTGTTTATTAATGCTAAGAGTAAATTGATTCCAAGTTTTGAAATGAATTTCAGTAGAAGTTATTTTTCGGTAAGTCTATTTTTAAAATTTGCTGACATGAAGTTTTGATACTCGACTTATAATTTTAACATTTCTTGGGTACTTCATTGATGTTTAACATCTTTTGTGTTATGTGTTTTATTTTACCGTAGGTAAAAATAATTAAATAAAAGTGAAATTTATAAATTGTAATGAAAATTCTGTTAATGAAATTGGTTGGTTGTAAAGTAATATTTTGGAAAAGCTGTAATGAATGATAAATAGTAAAACGCAGTAAGTAAAATAGTAAAGTATGGTAAAGTAAAATAAAATATTCAGAGGGGATTTAATTCATAAAAGTTGAAAATTTTGTTTTATTCCATCAAGAGTGTTTGCATGAAAAAAAAAATAAAGAAAGGAAAATATGATTAACTTAAATATCGATGATAAAAAAATAATTATTAGAGTTAATTAAATGAAATGCGATAAATTAAGTGAAACTCATGAAAAGCATATGTAGTGATAAAATATAACTTGAGTGGGAAATTTGGTTACAGTAAAAAATTATTTAAGAAGATAATTTTTAAAATTCATGAAAATATTTGATAGTGATAAGTGTTAATTAATACGAAAAGTAAATTGATTGTAGATTTTGGAAAATTAAATGGATAAATGTATAAAAATAATAACGTATGTGATAATTTAAAATATTAACAATGAAAAAGAATCAAAGACGATTAAATGAATCTAAATCGTAAATGAGTTGCTATTTTAGTAAACTCAAACTAGAGTGAAAAGCATTTTAGTAGGAACATGTTAAAATCTCTTGTGCTAAGAAAAATAAATAACTTTTAAGCATAATTTTGTAACTGGAATAAATGTATGATAAAATGATTAAGTTAAGTATTAATGAAAAAGTAATTATTAGAGTTAATTAAATGGAATGTGATAAATTCAATGAAACTCTTGAAACGTATATGCAGTGTTGGAATGTAACTTGAGTGCGCAATTTGCTTACTGGAAAAAATTAATTAAGTTGATTTTTTAAAATCTGAGAAAATTTGTTAATGATAAGTGTTAATTACTACTACGAGTAAATTGATTGCAAGTTTGACATGATTGCAAAAATTGAAGACATGATAACGTTTTGAAAAATTTGAAGGTTCGATTCCTGTCACTACTTGTGAAAAATTTCTAAGTTTAAAAATATCGGAAAAAAAACGATAAAGTAAAAACAAGCGAGAAAATGATCAAACTCTAAAATATACTAAAAAAATCGAAATCACGAAAAAATAATCTAAGTCTGAAATGCTTGAAATTAGTTAAAGACTAAAAAGTTAAGAAAATAGTTAAAGTCTGAAAATAATTGAAAAACGCTAAAATAGTGGGAAAAAAAATCAAAGTGCTAAATGACAGGAAAAAACGTTAAAGTTCAAAATGTGTGAAAGAATATTTAAGTTAATTATTTCTTCGAAAATTTAACAAGTAAGAAAAAATATTTTGTTGTATGAAAGTCAAAAAAAAAAATTAGTTAAGAAAATTATTTCTTCGAAATTTTTACAAGTTAGAAAAAATATTTGTCAATTTGACAAAGAAAAAAGAAATTAGTTAAGAAAATTTAACAAGTTAGAAAAAATAAAAATGATAAAGTTTGAAATGCATGAAAAAGAAAATCAAAGTTTAAAATATATTTCAAGTCCACAAAGCATTGAACCAAATCTAAAATCTCGAAAGGGTTGTATTTAAATAAATCTTTACTTAAGTGAAAACTTTGTTATTATGAAAAATAATAATAATGATGATAGTTTCAATTATGAGCTGAAATACAGTTAATGATATGCCATGATTAGTACTAAAGAGTGAATTAACTGATGGTTTTAAAATTAATTTAATTGTAATATTCGTTGTCATGGTACAGATTCACATTAAGACTGAAAGTGTAATGGGAAATATAGCATAGTGGTTAGCATACGTTTTTGCTTACTCAAAGTTTGGGTGTTCGATTCCCGACACTCTGTAAAATAAAAATAATTAAATTCGCGAAACTTTGGTTGTCTTGACAACCATTCGTCGAAATTATTCAAAGTCCGAAAAAAAAAAGAATCACCGAAAGAATGATAAATATAACAGAGTTGGGATTTATTTTTACAAGTATAATAAATGCATGAAAATAATAAAATGACAGTGTAAACGATTAATAACGCGATTAAAACATAACTCATGAAAATGTATAAATCATATTGAATATTAAAGCTGATTGGTACTATGAAAAAAAAAAAGTTTTGTGAAAAATATTTAAAGTTTGAAAACGCTCGAAAATAATCAAAAGAACGAAAGACGTCGAATTAGTCTAAGACCTGAATGTAAAAAATATTCGAACTCTAAAATGAATAATCAAATTCATGAAAAATAATCCAAGTTCATAAAGCATTGAAATAATCAAATTCGCGAAAAATATTCAAAAAATAATTAAATTCGCGAAACTTTGGTTGTCTTGACAACCATTCGTCGAAATTATTCAAAGTCCGAAAAAAAAAAAGAATCACCGAAAGAATGATAAATATAACAGAGTTGGGATTTATTTTTACAAGTATAATAAATGCATGAAAATAATAAAATGACAGTGTAAACGATTAATAACGCGATTAAAACATAACTCATGAAAATGTATAAATCATATTGAATATTAAAGCTGATTGATCTAACTTGTGAAAAATCTTCAAAATTGATCTGCATTTGTATGCAAATTGCATTGGCAGTTGAAAAGAAGTTGATGGGGTGTATTTAATACACCGGGCTGGTTGGTGGGACCGTCAACTTAAAACATAAATTTATTTTGTAACAAAGTTCAGAAACGTAGGGAAAATCTTTCACGGTAAAAAAAAACGACAAAGTCCAGTATGTTTGTAAAAAAAAAAAAAAAAAACACTGGAAATAGCTCTGTACAACTTCATGAGGATGGCATGACAAAAAGTATCACACATTCTTATGACAACAATTGTGACGTTTTGTCATACCCTAAACAGGTTGCCACTCGAAAACCATTGTATAAGGTTACGGAAAAATATTCTAAGTCCAAAAACTTTTCACGGTAAAAACGACAAAGTCTAAAAATATCCCTGTAACCTTTCACGGTAAAAACGCGAGCAAAAACGAGGAAGAGCAAAAACTCGAGCGAAAACGAGGAAGGGCGAAAACGTAGCCGAGCAAAAGCGAGGAAGAGCGAAATCTCGGGAAAACCCCGTCACCTTGACAACAAGTGTTGCTAACCGAAAACCGAAACTAAAAAAACGCGCGAAAACTATTCGTAACCTTTCATGGTGCGAAAACGTAGCCGAGCGGAAGCGAGGAAGAGCGAAATCTCGGGAAAAAACCCTCGTCATCTTCTTCAAGATTCAGGCGCAATCGTCAGGGGGTGGGAGGAAGTGTTAGGAGGAAGAGGAAGAGTGGGAGGCGGTGTTAACACCGCAACACCGCCTCCTGCGGCAGAACTGTCCTTTTCCCTCTACTTCCGGGACACAAAAATCCTCAAATTTTGCAATTTTTTTTTATAATTTGAAAAATTGCTTCGTCTGCTTAAGAGGACGTTTGAATCTTGTTTCTACCTTAAATAGAACGAAAGTTATAGTTATTTTTGTTGCATGCATCTAATGAATGTGTACATAACTTTGAAACTTTAAACGCGTTTTTCTCCATGATGCAATTTTTCCCGATTTCTTGCATTCAAGCGCATATAAGTCAGGAACCGATAGAGATAAAGTAATGAAAACTTGGAGCATATCTTTTTCAAGCAATTTACTTTAATTTTTATTCGGCGAATTTGAAAAAAAAAACGTTTACTGCAAAAATTATGATTTTTTTTAAAAAAGTATCTTTGAATTTTTCGAAATTTTTCTTCAAATATTTTTTATTTTTTATTGAATCAATATTTTTAAAATCGCCGAATAAAAATTAAAGCTTAGATATTTGTGCATACGTTTTTGAAAAAAAATTGAAAATTGACCAACAATATTTTGAGTTATAGCAATTTAAAGCAACCCCATTTTTTTGAAAAAAACTAATTAAATTTAAATAAAAAAAATATTTTTTTTTCATATTTATGTTATGATTTTGCTTATTAAATAAATGATGAATCAGTTCAAAAAATTTCAAAACTCTAAAGTACATAATAAAAAAATTTTCAAAATGTGTCCCGGACCCCCTTAAATAAAAAAAAGCGGTTTTTTGAGTGTTCTTTGTTTTTATTAGGAAATGGGTGAGGAGGTCAAAATAAATAGAGATGGATAAGAAAATGTAGAGATAGATTGTATAGGAAGATAGCCGCCGAAGGCGGCAATCTTGGCGTAAAAATGTGAATGGCACAAAAAAAAGATAGAGATGCATTGATTAATACTGCTGCCAAATTTATTTAAACAACCGCCGAAGGCGGCAAACTTGAAGTAAAAAGGTAAATGACAAGTTAGCCAAACAGCCGCCGTAGGTGGCTGCTTGCACATTGGATGTCAATGCCCCCCTCCCTCCCCCACATACACCATGACTTTGAAAAAACAATGCTTTCACATAAAAGTGGAAGTGCTTTTTGTTATTATTCGACAAAATTTGCATGAAGAGTACGTCGTTTGTGTCTCCCCTCCCCCTCCTTTAAAAATATTCCAAACGACGAAACTGGAGACAGATCTAGAAAATATTTTATTAAAATTATTAATGATATAGATAGATATAGATTGATTGACACCGCCACGAAATTTATCTAAGCAGCCGCCGAAGGCGGCAACATTGGCGTAAAAAAAACGAATGATAATACTGATTTATAGAGAAAAACATTGATTAATGTCGTCGCTAAATTGTTTAAGCAGCCGCCGAAGGCGGCACCCCTGGCGTAAAAAGGCGAATGGCGTAAAAGGCGGACCAGCTGGTCGCCGCAGGCGGCTAGTTTATAATAAAGCCGTTGTTGTTCGCTACAAAAAAATGTAGTTTTTCTTACCACTGGTTGGGACCTACAAGTGCATCAATTTTACTTTTGATTGCAGATTTCAGGTCTTCCACTGAATCAGGGGGTTTCCTAAAGATGCTGTCGATTATATAACCCCATAAGATGTCGCACGGATTTTGGTCTGTACTGCATGGGGGAGGGGGATCTATCCCGTGCCCCATGCATTTCTCAGCATCTAACGCACAGGGCCAGATTAACATCTATTTACGCCTTAGGCCAAACTTGGAGATTACGCCCCACCTCACATATCCAAACTTTATCGAAATCGATCCCCCCCCCCTCATGTATCAGAGGCGTAGTAGCGTCCAGTGACAGTTGAAGATTTCATGCTTCCCCCTTTTTTGACAAAATGAGGGGTGGGTTTCTTTCTTTGTTTTTTTTCCGATGATGTTAAAAAGAAGGGGGTTTGGGGGTGCTCCCCCGGGAATTTTTTGAAATTAAAGCGTTAAAGTTGCAATTTTAGGCTATCTTAGGCTATTTAACGGGAAGTAATGGCATTTGGAACTCGCCCAGGAAAGTTTTTCGTAACTGAAGTCCTACATACGTAATTGTATGTTATCTTTGATGATGTTAAAGAAAGAGGTGAATTCGGGAATTTCCCCCCCCCCCCACTCCGTGTAAATTAGTTTTTAAAACACAATTTTTGACGATCTTTTACTAATAATGCTGGGGAACGGTGAGAGTCGGGAGAGCCCTCCTGAAATTTTTTTGACAATGAGGTCCTACAGCGTAAGTTTTAACTACCTTTTTTTTTTCTTGCAGGGCGATTGGTGACTAGCGAGGAAACTTTTTGAAACTGAAAACCAAATAAGTGTAGGACATCATTTATGACTTCCGGACATAGATGGGGTTTAACCGTTCTTCCACAGAAAGGTTTCGAAATTGAAAACTTAAATACCCAATTGGAAACCGTCTCTGATGACATTACGAGAAGGAATAGGGCTTAGTAGCTCTCTTTCGTAGTTGTTTCGAAATTGAAGTCGTAAAAACAAAATTTCAGAAGATTTTAATAATGTTGAAAAGGACTGCAATCAGAGGCGCTCTCAGGAAAGAATTTCAAAATTGAGGTCCTAAAACAAAAATCTTAGACGATTTTCTATAAGGTAGAGGAGGGCTTAAATCAGGATCACTCTCTAAGAAAGTTTTCAAATTTAAGGTCCTGAAAACAAAATTTTAGACTATGATACGATGTGAAGGTAGAGCGTTTTAAGAGACCTTTCCCCTAAAAAAATTCGAAATGAAAACTCTAAATATGCATTTGTAGGACCTATAATGTGGGTGACTGGATAGGGTTTGGGAAGGCGCTCCTTCACAACTGTTTAGAATTGAGGCCCTGTAAACAAAATTGTTTGCTTTCTTCGATGGTGTTAGGGAGAGAATTAGTGTTTAGGACCCCCTCCCCCCAGAAGTTTTGAATATCTAAGTCCTAAAGGCACAGTTGTCTTTGATGATGCTGTGGGAAAGGATGTGGTCCCTGGAGTCTCACTCGGGATCTTTTTGAAATTGATGTTTCAGAAAAAAACAAGTTTAAATCAGCTTTGAAGATGATAGTAAAGCGGGTTCACATGGAATATCCTCTGAAGTTTTTCTATTAAAGTTATAAAAATGCAACTTTTGGTAACCTTTGGTGACGTAAAAAGATGGGGATAGACTTAGAAAACTCCTCCCTTCCCCTATTTTGCTTTCTCCAAAATATTTTATTTTTAAAAATATGTTGTAAAACATCTTGACTCACTTTTTCTTTTCCAAAAACATTTAACTGTTTTAGTTTTTCCATAATGGAATTTTCAAAATTTTGTCTGTTTGAAAAAAAAAAAAAAAACCGCTTTTAGCCCCCCCCCCCCCCAAAAAAAAAAACTTTTGACGCTTTCACCTGAGGTCATATTTAGCAGTGATATCTTGTAATTTTTTTTCCTTTTTATTTAAATTTAAATATCCGCGATTTTGAATTTCTTGATGCACTCGTTTTCCATTCACTTTTTTACCTTAGAAAAATTTAGAATTTCTGATGTCTCTACCTTACAATGTTCTAAATCACTCTCTCTATATATATTTTAACTTTTCTTCTATTTAAAACATATTTCGTGGCATCCCATGTATTTTTATCCACTTTGTTGTGATCTTCGCGGTGAAATTTTGATTAAAAATATTCATAAAAATAATCTGTTGGAAGTTAACCCTGATATTTTATTATGCATTCCTTTTTTTTTTTCTTCTTTTCTTTTTGGCCCCCTCGAACCTGTGCGCCCTTTGGGAGCCAAGGTGGACGCTCTCCTGAAAGACCCAGTCCGCCCCTGGGCAAAGCTATATTTTAAAGAAATTATTGTTCAATTCAAAGAAAGATATTGAAAATTATCTACTTTGACCAGAAAAGGAACTCGATTCAATCATTACGCAACTTCCCTATTCTCCAATTGCTTTTTTTTTTCTGCCTAATGGGCTGTTTGCAATCTATTCTAGTTGAACTTTGCTTCTTCCTGTATACTAGTGCGCCCCAATTTTTTTCTACAACAAGTTGATTATTATTGTTTTTTCATCACTGTGATGTGTACCCTTTCCAGCTTGTGTCCCTAGGCCAGGGCCTAGGGTGGCCTATTGGATAATCCGGGCCTGCTAATACAATCAAACAATCACCGAGCGTCCGTCGTTTCAAGCCACGCAAAGATGTCAACATTTCTTTGGGGGCAAGATCCACCCTGCATGAAACAGTATCAGCATTCCATGTTGAGATGGCCCATTTCAGGGCCAGTGACGCTCTAGCAACTCTTGATACTTCACTCCTGTGACCATATCGTCAATGAATATAGGAATAATTATCCTCTTTGAGATCCAAAAAGACACTTAAATGAGAATTTTCCGAACCTCAATGCCACCAGTTTTGCCTGTGCTGCACAAGCAGTTTCAAAACCGGTTTTATACTATAATAGCGGGCGGTAGACATTTTGAGCATATTTCGTCCACTAAATGTCATTCATATCTGTTCAATAAAATAAGTTTTATGTTCTTGCATGCTGTCTTTTTTCGCAGCAATCGCTTACTTTCTGTCATGTTTTTTAGACCACTTTGTACAGGGTTTGTGCTAGGGAGCGGGACTGCTCAATTCTCGCAACTTTTTTAAAAATCCTACTCAATAAAATCCCTTTGCGGGAGGTAACTCGCTAATCACCACTAGTCACATACGTTAGAAAGATTACAAAACTTCTCACCTCTGATTTTCATTTTGCATATTTTTTTAAGAAGAGAGTCGATATAACTTACGATAATTTTCAACTGTTATCTTATTATCAATAAAGACAAGAATCTGGGAATTTAGCCACAAAGAAACAGGAATAAAGGATCGATAATAACTTTATCGTTTGAGTTGACTCAGAGCTGTCACAGAAGTTCAGGAATGAAATTCCCTGAAAAATCCAGGTTTTCCTGTTGCTTTCAGAAAAAATTCCAGGTTAATGAATGTCGACTTGCGTTATTAAATACCAACACAACATATTTTTTTTAATGTAAATAAACCTCCTTTATGTATCAAATAATGCTTAAAAAAATTATCAATAATTGTAATCAAATGTTCTAAGTTAAGATAAACTAAAAATTAAATTACATTGATTACAAATGCTTTAAAATATCAGCAATTTCAAAAATTCATATATATATATATATATATATATATATATATATATATATATATATATATATATATATATATATATATATATATATATATATATATATATATATATATATATATATATATATATATATATATATATATATATAGTTAGGTGTGTTACCCGATCATGGGCTATTATATTGCTACAAATTCTGTAAATAGTAATTATTGTAGGAACGTAACCTGTAAATAGTTTCCCGTAATGAATATACAACCCCTTTTCATATGGCTAAAGAATACAACCCCTATTTCCTTTTTGTTCATTGATAAAATTTGATAACGGTCTACTACTTTACAGAAGCTTGTGGAATATTTGAGAAATTTCTTTTCGGTGTGTATATAAGCCGTTAGCGATGGATAAACAGTTAGTTTCGATTGAGGATTTCGAACTGAGAGTGTGTATTTGCTCTGTTTATAGCGAGGCATTTCGCTGCGTTGTTTTCGTATTTGGAAATAAATACGTGTGTAAACGTTGAGTTTACGGTGTTGTGTAATAATTGCTTAATTGCTGATGAATAATTTAGCAGTTGTTGAAGATCTTTCCTGTACATAGTGTAAATAAATTTCCTGTGTTTTTATCAAGAACTGTGTCTTCATTTCAAGAAAGTGGAAGTCGCACCGAATCCGTTACAATTTGGCGCCCAACGTGGGGCTACTTCAGGATTTTCTTGCAGTAAGTGTGACTTTGGACATTTTTTTCATAAAGACTTTTTAAATTTGGACCTTATTTTTATGGTGATTACTCGCGCAATGGATGAACAATTAAAACAACTTCTGGAAGCAATTAATGCTGTGAAAAGTGATCTGACTGCAAGTATGTTGGCAAACCAAGACCAGTTAAAAAGCGATTTAACGGTGCTGAAAAAGGACTTAACGTCTAACCAAGAAGAAATTAAAAACGACCTTATTTCGGTAAAGACTGTGATGGAAAATAAATTTAATGACATAGAGCATCGAGTTGATGCTATTGAAGAAAAATTTGATACCGTTGAAAGCCGATTCAATGCTGTAGAAAATAAATTTGAAGAAGAAGATAGAAGATTTCATCTATTTAAAGAAGAGATCTTTAAGGACGTGGAAAGGAGATTGGCGACCGCGGAAAGCAGCTCTGTAAAGTTTGGCGCTCCCACATCGGTTGCTCGACCATCCATTAAACTTGCCACATTTGATGGGAAAACTTCGTGGCAGGTTTACAAAACTCAGTTCATGATAGTGGCGGAAGCGAACGGATAGGACTCTGCTACCAAGGCCTGCCATCTTGCAGCATCCCTGAGAGGTGACGCAGCGGACATTCTCCAGACCCTTCCGGACAGCCAGCGCCTGGATTTCGCCGCCCTCACATCTGCGTTGGAGCTTCGCTTCGGTGAGAAGTGCCAGAAAGATTTCAGCCGACTCCAGTTGAAGTCCCGTTTCCAGAAAACCGGGGAAACCCTGCAAGAGCTAGCGGCGGACGTCGAGAGATTGTCTCATCTTGCTTTTTGCGACTGTCCTGCGGATGTTCGAGACAACCTGGCACTCAACTACTACATCGATGGGGTTCGAGATCCGGAAATCCAGAAAGCTCTACGGATGGCGGATGTCAAAGACCTGAATTCTGCTGTTGTGTATGCGATGAAGTTGGAGGCCGCCCAGCAAGCAACCCGCAAGGATCGCCATTCAATCCGCGGCGTGAAAACTGATGAGCCTGATTCGGTTTCGTCACGCTTTGCTGAACTGGAAAAGCAGATAAAAGAAATTGCAGGAACCCTCAAAAGGATTTCGGCTCCCAAGGACCAAAATCGACAACCACTTAAGTGTTGGAAACGTGGCGGCGAGGGTCACTTACGAAGAAACTGCGAAGCTCGCCAAGAAACCAGAGGGAAGAGCGCCTCTCCCTCTCAGGTCCAGGAAAACTAAGCCATGGCAATCTCGCGGGGCGGAGGTCGCCAAATTGGAATGAGCCCCATCATAAAGTTTTCCAGATTTCATCGACGAGTGGCGGCAGTAATGGACTGTTTGTTTACGCATATGTAAACGGGTTTCCCTGCGAACTGATTATTGACACTGGAGCCAATGTTACAATCATTAGAACAGATGTGGCTCGTCAATTTGGTCTCAACCTTCTATGGACGCCGCGCCCTGTGTTACCCTCCAAACTGTGACAGGTGACAAGATCGAGATTGAAGGTAAAGTGAACTTAGAAATTGTGTTTGGAAATGCCACTTACCATCATACGGCATTCGTTGCTGCTATCACAGACCCCTTCATTCTCGGATTGGACTTTTTAAAGAAGTATGATTTCAACCTCGACTTCAAGACTAACGAGCTGCAATCGACGAGAGAATACATAGCAGTCTTTCCCGCAGAAAGTGATGTAAAATCCGCTCATCAAATAATTGCCCAAACAGATTTGTCAATTCCCTCAAGGTCAGAATCATTAATACCTGGCTCCATTGAAGAAAGCAATAGTTTTCGATTTGGACTCATTGAATCCCCCAACTTAAGCAATAACCCAAAAGGAGTGCTGGTAGCATCTACGCTTGTGGACCTTTCTAAGGATGTAATTCCTGTAAGAGTCGCCAACGTGAGTGAAAGGCCAAGGAATATCCGGAAAGGTGAAGTGTTAGCAACTTGTACTCCAGTAAACTGCATCATTAGAAGAATCAATTCCCCCGAGACTGTGTCTTCCGAGTCTTTGACATCGAAGTTAATTGGGAGTGCGGCATTATCGAAAGATCAAAGAACTGCTGCGGAACAATTGGTGGATGACTTCAAGCATCTGTTTTCATCAGCATCGGAGGATGTTGGCCGTACGAATTTAACGCAGCATAGGATCTACACTGGAGAACACCTTCCTATTAAACAGCATCCAAGACGACTACCGTTCGCTAAGAAGGAAGAGGTTGAAACCCTTTTGAAAGAGATGAAGGAGAATGATGTAATCGAACCTTCATCCAGTCCTTGGGCCTCTCCCATCGTCTTGGTCCGAAAGAAAGATGGCTCCACCAGATTTTGTGTCGATTACCGGCGGCTGAATGAAATCACCAAGAAAGACAGTTACCCTCTTCCACGGATAGACGACACCTTGGACACTCTGTCCGGACACAAGTGGTTTTCGACCCTGGACTTGAAGAGCGGCTACTGGCAGGTTGAGATACACCCTGATGACTGAGAGAAGACAGCGTTTACAACTGGACAAGGCTTATGGCAGTTTAAAGTGATGCCCTTCGGCCTCTGCAATGCACCAGCTACGTTCGAGCGTCTTATGGAGACAGTGTTAAGAGGACTTTCTTACGAATCCTGTCTGGTCTACTTAGACGATATCATCATCGTGGGACGCAGCTTCGAAGAACATCTGGCAAATCTTAGGAAGGTGCTGCAAAAGCTTAAGGAAGCCAATCTGAAGTTAAGCCCGTCCAAATGTAATTTGTTTCGCCGGGAAGTGAACTACCTTGGTCACATCATCTCTTCTGAGGGTGTACAAACCGATCCAGAGAAGGTATTTGCTGTCAAGAGTTGGAGTCGTCCCGAAAACATCCATCAGCTGCGAAGTTTCCTGGGGCTCTGCACCTACTACAAGAAGTTTGTAAAGGGTTTTTCCAACATTGCACGACCTTTGCATAAGCTGACGGAGAGCAAGCAAAAGTTCGAATGGTCCAAAGAATGCGAAGATGCATTTCTACGACTGAAGGAGGCTTTAACATCAACGCCTATCCTCAGCCTGAAAAATCCTTCATCCTGGACACTGATGCGAGCAACGAGGGCATCGGAGTTGTTTTATCCCAAGAAATTGACGGAAATGAACATGTCATCGCTTACTGGAGCAAATGCTTATCAAAGTCGGAGCGAAATTACTGCGTCACGAGAAAGGAGTTACTGGCCATAGTGAAAGCTGTAGAACACTTCCATCATTACCTCTACGGCCGAAAATTTCTGCTTCGG
This sequence comes from Uloborus diversus, assembly GCF_026930045.1. Lineage (NCBI taxonomy): Eukaryota > Metazoa > Arthropoda > Arachnida > Araneae > Uloboridae > Uloborus > Uloborus diversus. The sequence goes on along the minus strand of NW_026558873.1, from coordinate 88,379 downwards.
ACAGATCATGCCTCATTAACTTGACTTTTGAACTTCAAAAATCCGGAAGGTCAGATAGCCAGATGGATACAGCGGCTCCAGGAATATGACATGGAGATCAAGCATCGAAAAGGGTTATCTCACGGTAATGCTGACGCTTTATCAAGGAGACCCTGTCCTGAGAACTGCCACTATTGTTCCCGAATCGAGAAACAGTATGGAACGACTATCCCTACCGCCTATCAGGTGACAGTGACTCCAACATCATCAGAACCTGATCCATGGAGTGATGACCAAGTTCGAAAAGATCAAATTGAAGACCCCGACATAAAACCAATTTTGGAGTTCATGGAAAGTGACAGTCGACGCCCTAGCTGGCAGGACTTTTCCATCTTCAGTCCTGCAACAAAAAGATACTGGGCTTTATGGAACTCACTCCATTTACGCAACGGCGTGCTACACCGGAAATGGGAATCTGACGACGGCAAAACATCTAGGTGGCAGTAACTACTTCCCCGATCAAGGATTTCAGATGTTCTGAAAGAAATACATAGTAGTGCGACTGGAGGACATTTTGGTGTCTTGAAAACCCTCAATAAAGTTCGGGAGCGCTTCTTCTGGAGCAAGGCGAAGGATGACGTGGAGAAGTGGTGCCATTCTTGTGACGCCTGTGCTGCTCGTAAAGGACCGAAGAAGAGAAGCAGAGGGAAGCTACATCTGTACAACGTTGGAGCTCCTTTCGAACGAATTGGGATCGACATCCTGGGTCCTCTACCAAGAACTGCTGATGGGAACAAATACATTCTTGTTTCCATCGACTACTTCACCAAATGGCCGGAAGCATATCCCATTCCAGATCAAGAGGCTACCACCGTAGCAGAGACTGTAGTCCAACATTGGATCTCGAGATATGGAACACCTTTGCAGATTCATTCCGATCAAGGGAGGAATTTCATCTCTGCTGTGTTTAAGGGCCTATGTCAAATTTTCGGAATTGAGAAAACTAGGAGAACACCACTACACCCACAGTCGGACGGCATGGTGGAGAGATTTAACCGCACAATCCTGAATAATCTCTCACTTATGGTCTCCAGAAATCAACAGGATTGGGACAAGAAGCTACCTTTGTTCCTGCTGGCCTATCGCAGTGCTGTCCACGAGACTACCGGATATGCCCCATCTCAGATGCTCTTCGGACGAGAGCTTCGGCTACCTTGTGATCTCGTCTTCGGTCGTCCTCCGGATGCGCCTGCATCGCCTGAGGAGTACATCCAGGATCTCCAGGCCCGGTTGGAAGACGTTCATAACTTCGCACGAGAGCGAATCAACATCGCGGCGGAGAAGATGAAGACCCGATACGACACAAGGTCTACTGGACATGAATTCAACGAAGGCGACAAGGTTTGGTTATGGAATCCCATCCGACGGAAAGGTCTGTCACCCAAATTGCAGTCGCATTGGGATGGACCCTACAAAGTCCTCAACCGACTAAATGACGTCGTAGTGAGGATCCAAAAATCACCTAATGCAAAACCTAGGGTTGTACATTATGATCGGTTAGCCCCATACTATGGCTATTGTTCATGAGTATTACGTAAACAACCATGGTTGATAACATAAAAGTTGTAGATAATTTTTGCTTTTAATGTTTAGTAATATTTCTTGTTATTATTGTGTTTTCTGTATCTGTTAGTTATTAATTAATGTGTATATTTTTAAACTTGTGATAGAAGTTTGGCACCCTTTCTGGGGATTGTACTGCCCGGGACGTGCAGTTCTTGGGAAGGGGGCAATGTTACAAATCCTGTAAATAGTAATTATTGTAGGAACGTAACCTGTAAATAGTTTCCCGTAATTAATATACGACCCCTTTTCATATGGCTAAAGAATACAACCCCTATTTCCTTTTTGTTCATTGATAAAATTTGATAACGGTCTACTACTTTACAGAAGCTTGTGGAATATTTGAGAAATTTCTTTTCGGTGTGTATATAAGCCGTTAGCGATGGATAAACAGTTAGTTTCGATTGAGGATTTCGAACTGAGAGTGTGTATTTGCTCTGTTTATAGCGAGGCATTTCGCTGCGTTGTTTTCGTATTTGGAAGTAAATACGTGTGTAAACGTTGAGTTTACGGTGTTGTGTGATAATTGCTTAATTGCTGATGAATAATTTAGCAGTTGTTGAAGATCTTTCCTGTACATAGTGTAAATAAATTTCCTGTGTTTTTACCAAGAACTGTGTCTTCATTTCAAGAAAGTGGAAGTCGCACCGAATCCGTTACAATATTAAATCAGATCTTTATGATTTTCGTATAGATATATTTTTTTTAAAATCGTCATAGCCTTATCAGATTTAGTCTTCAAAAATGAGCTTGAATTTTCTTTCTCTCAACTATATTAGGAAAATTCGTATATCCGGAATGCGACATTTACCATACTGCAGCATCTTTGCCCGAATGGAGCAGCAGTTTCACCCATCAAAGGCAGGGTTGGCAAAAACCCGGGTTTTTCAAAAAAAAAAAGCCCAGGGACCCAGGTTTTTTTTAAATAAAACCGAACCAAAGCTGGGTTTTTGAAAAAGAAATGTGGGTTTTTTGTCTTTTTTTAGGGAAAATGTGGGGTACTTGTAGCATATTGTAGCTTACGTATATGGACAAAGCACAAACTTATCTTGGGGTAAAAAAAGCTGGAAAATTCAGCGTTTTCTGAAGAAAAGTATAAAAGACATCAAAACCCAAGAATGGTGAAGTTTCAGGTTTTTTAGTTTCCATGATTACCAACTGTTAAGTTACTTCTCGAGTGATAAAATCTATTGTTCGTTTTTAATTACTACATTTTTTTTTTTTTTTTTGCGTTTTACTTTATTGTATTTCATTTTGTTATGCAAAACTACTGTAAAACCTCAAGTAGTTTAAATCCCTTTTTACTGAATTCCAGCTTAATCAAGACATTTCTTTGAATTTTATGTTACCTGTTTTTCTATTTCTGTGTACAGAGTAAGAAATATAAAAATTTTTCGTAAGATAATGAAAATACTGTACATCCTGTCTGTTTTCTGTCCGACCGTCTGTAAAACCTGTTAATTTCTAAAGAATATACCTTATATATTCGAGATTTGTGACGTGTTGGTTTGCAGAAAATAATTCAAATGAAAGCCTTTTAGCTAGAGTAGTTTCCTCTGTACAATCTACAAATATTGAGAAAATCAGACGTGACATGACTTAGTCAAGATAATTTGAGTTATTTATTGACCAGTTAAAGAAAAAAGTTAAATATATTTATTTAAAATCTTTGAAGTATTTTTTTAATGCTGTTAAGAAATACTATTAAAGTTCAATACTCATTTTTTATGTCATTGTCTGTGGTGAAGAACAAATAAAAAGAAAGTTTAAATTGTGAAAATATTTAAATTAATTAATTTTTTGGAAAACTCCTTAGAAAATTTTAAAAAACCCAAAAGTGGGCTAAATAATGGGTTTTTTAAAATGGGTTTTTTCAAAAAAACCCATTGGGTTCAATCCGGCCAACCCTGATCAAATGGAAAAAAATTCAATGACATTTCCTGATCATTTTAGCTGATTTTCATTTTCCCTGACAATTCCAGGTTTTCCAGGTGTGTGGCAACCCTGTTACTGAATGCTTAAACACCTTTTGAAACAGAGTTTATTGTCTCTGTTCTTAGTTGAACCAAATATATATATATTTTGTATCGAAGCTGCATCAAAATGTTTTCGTCGACAAAATCAAAATTTTCGGTTTTTTTTCTTTTGGAGGCATTGATTCCTTTTTTTTATATATAGAAATTGAGAGTACTGCATTAGCACATCATCTAGTAAATGATTAATTAAAAAAAATAATCTCACCTATGTAGCAGAAACCAAGAGATTTCAATCTAAATTTTTCATTAAAAACATTCGACGATATTTCTCAAAAATATTAAGATATTTTAGCAAACACATGGAATGTTATCTTTCGATCTTATACTCGTTAAATAAGTTTTCTGCTATATCTAATGCAAATACTTTGCAAATAAATACTTATCTAAAACTTTTATTCAGTAAAAAAAAAAAAACTCCCACATAAATTTTTAAAATCCTACCTTGTTTTTTCCCTAGCATGAACCCTGACCCTGTAAGAAACGAATGTAATTATTAAAGGGATATCACACGAGAGAAATTACAGGACATCACAACCACAATAGCAACTGTCAACATTATCTGGAACTGGTTTTTTGGACGCAAAGTTGCCTATAGGGTTGTTGCCCATTGCGCGGAGGGTTGCTCACAACCATTTTCTAGTCTATATCCATGTGCGTGCGCTTGTTAATCACTTTTCGTCAATTAAGCATTAGGTAATCATACTGTGCCTCTTGATTTCTGCACTTATGGATGAAATTAGTAAACAAATTCTTAATGCTCTTCGCTCTTGAAGAAGAAAAAAAAAAGTCAAATGATCAAGGCAATGATTTTAGAGATAGAGCATCAATTATTATTACATACAGTTTCCAAACATTAATTTGTAGAACTTATGGTGAAATTTTCAGAAACAGACAATATATTTTATTACTTTTAATTGAATGTTTCATTTACTCTTGTTTCATGTACTCTTGTTACATTTAAAGAAGACTTACGGAATATATGACTTCTCTAGGCTTATTTTTTCCTCATAACTACTACATAAAATTTAATTTTAGATAGGAATTATTAGACACTTATTGACAAGTAAGAAAAAGTTGTAATTCTAACGAATTGTACCTAAAATTATTAGCTAAAAATAAACATGAAAAATTCAAAAAAAAAAGCCAGCAAACTGATTAATAGGTCTTTCATAAATATTTTTTTAAACTTCGAGTTCATAAATATATTGGAGATGTGCTAACACTTGAACCTACACAAATATAATGCCAACTAGATACATATTGCACACAGGAAAATGTGAGGCCGAGTTTATTAAAATAGACATTCAAGAATAAAATGCTGCTTAAAAAAAATGTGAAAGAAACGATGAAGTGCAAAAGTGCCAGTATTATTTATTGCACAGTTTTCAAACTTTTTAAAAACATTCTTTTAGTCGATTAATAAAATCATTAAATTTCAGTTAAATGTGCTATGCATAAATAGCTAGGATGGCAGACTGAACTCTCAAAATTTCCGCTGCAAAACTGTTTAACACAATGAGAACCTTGCCTTGTAAGGTTAAATAGTTGAGAAAATTAAAACTTTTCATACTATTCTAGATTTCTATTGTACAATAGACATGCTACTATATGCCATTCTGTATAGTATTATGGAAATTTCATTTTATTATACAAAATATGTATAATAAATACCATTATTAAAGTAATAAATATAAAAAAACTGTAGGGGAATGTGGGACAAAGTGAAATAGTTAAGGTAACTTACTTTTTTCAAAATGAACGAATTAGAAATTCATTCTGAAAATTTCGGTGCAGAGAGGAAGGACAATAGGTTTTGCGATAAAATTCAATAAAACTCGCATTGAATAAGTATTTTTTATTTTTGGCAGTAAGTTTGTGCTTCAAAAAAAAAACGTGGTAATTTTTCCTCTTTTCTTTTTCCATGGGGCAAAGTGAAAAATTAAATATTTTTCTAATGAAAGCTTTTTAATTCTATCATTAAAGATATTTTTTGTCAAATAAGTGTGTAAATAAAAGAATGAATGAATAAGTGAAGAGAAAATGAAGAAAGAAACGAAAATAAATTAATGATTGAATAAAATAGCGAATTATTTAGAAAATGAGTCAATAAATGAATAAATAAGGGATGTATTGTAGAAGGAATGTAAACGAACTAATTAATAAATGAATATGTAAGTGATTTGATCAAAGACCCAATATGATATGAACTAGTTCACTTTGCCCCGCATGGACATGCTTAATTATACAAGAATTTATAATACAAATAAACTTAATACTAAGCAATAAACACTCCACTGAATATTAGTAGGCCTCAATCAGTATTTTAAATGTTAATAAAAAGAACTTTATCATTTAATAATACCAAATATATTTTTTGACATCTCAACAAAATGTTACAATATGTGTATCATTTTTTAAAAATTGCTTTTATTATCATATTCTTTGATTTTCAGAGGGATTTTTTTTTCTTGACTGGAATAGACTACATGTGTTACTACACAGTTAAAATATTACTAGATAGGTGGTGTTAAAAGTAGAGTAAGTATTTCACCATTTCATTTTGCTTCACATTCCCCTACATTTTAAGTATTGTAACGGATCCGGTGCGACTTCCAACTTTCTTGAAAGGACGACACAGTTCTTGATTAAAAATACAGGAAATTTATTTACACTATGTACAGGAAAGATCGTCAATAACTGCTAAATTAATCATCAGCAATTAAGCAAATATCACACAACACCGTAAACTCAACGGTTACACACGTATTTACTCCCAAATACGAAAACCAACACAGCGAAATGCCTCGCAATAAACAGAGCTAATACACTCTCAGTACAAATTCTCAATCGAAACTGAACTCCTTATCATGCATAACGCTTTTTATACACACCAAAAGAGAACTCTCAAATATTCCACGAGATTCCAAATGCTTCTCGAAAATAGTAGACCGTTATTTTATTTCTTCTTTTTATTCATTCACGAATGTATAGGGGCTTTATATTCATTACAGGAAACTATTTACAGGTTACGTTACTACAATAATTACTATTTACAGAATTTGTAACATTGCCCCCTTCCCAAGGATTGTACGTCCCGGGCAGTACAATCCCCAGAAAGGGTGCCAAACGTCTATCACAAGTTCACAAACACACACATTAAATAATAACCAATAATGCATAGGAAACACAATAATAACAAGAAATATTACTGAACATTAAAAGCAAAAAAAATTATCTACAACTTTTATGTTATCAACCATGGTTGTTTACGTAATACTCATGAACTATGGCCATAGTATGGGGCTAACCGATCATAATGTACAATCCTAGGTTTTGCATTAGGTGATTTTTGGATCCTCACTACGACGTCATTCAGTCGGTTAAGGACTTTGTAGGGTCCATCCCAATGCGACTGCAATTTGGGTGAAAGATCTTTCCGTCGGATGGGATTCCATAACCAAACCTTGTCGCCTTCGTTGAATTAATGTCCAGTAGACCTTGTGTCGTATCGGGTCTTCATCTTCTACGCCGCGATGTTGATTCGCTCTCGTGCGAAGTTATGAACGACTTCCAACCGAGCCTGGAGATCCTGGATGTACTCCTCAGGCGATGAAGGCGCATCCGGAGGACGATCGACGACGAGATCACAAGGCAGCTGAAGCTCTCGTCCGAAGAGCATCTGAGATGGGGCATATCCGGTAGTCTCGTGGACAGCACTGCGGTAGGCCAGCAGGAACAAAGGTAGCTTCTTGTCCCAATCCTGTTGATTTCTGGAGACCATAAGCGAGAGATTATTCAGGATTGGGCGGTTAAATCTCTCCACCATGCCGTCCGATTGTGGGTGTAGTGGTGTTGTCCTAGTTTTCTCAATTCCGAGAATTTGACATAGACCCTTAAACACAGCAGAAATGAAATTCCTCCCTTGATCGGAATGAATCTGCAAAGGTGTTCCGTATCTCGAGATCCAATGTTGGACTAGAGTCTCTGCTACGGTGGTAGCCTCTTGATCTGGAATGGTATATGCTTCCGGCCATTTAGTGAAATAGTTGATGGAAACAAAAATGTATTTGTTCCCATAAGCAGTTCTTGGTAGAGGACCCAGGATGTCGATCTCAATTCGTTCGAAAGGAGCTCCAACGTTGTACAGATGTAGCTTCCCTCTGCTTCTTTTCTTCGGTCCTTTTCCGAGCAGCACAGGCGTCACAAGAATGGCACCACTTCTCCACGTCATCCTTCGCCTTGCTCCAGAAGAAGCGCTCCCGAACTTTATTGAGGGTTTTCAAGACACCAAAATGTCCCCCAGTCGCACTACTATGTATTTCTTTCAGAACATCTGAAATCCTTGATCGGGGAAGTAGTCAATGCCACGTAGATGTTTTGTCGTCACCAGAATCCCATTTTCCGTACAGTACGCCGTTCCGTAAATGGAGTGAGTTCCATAAAGCCCAGTATCTTTTTGTTGCAGGACTGAAGATGGAAATGTCCTGCCAGCTAGGTCGTCGACTGTCACTCTCCATGAACTTCAAAATTGGTTTTATGTCGGAGTCTTCAAGTTGATCTTTTTGAACTTGGTCGTCACTCCATGGATCAGGTTCTGGTAATGTCGGAGTCACTGTCACCTGATAGGCGGAAGGGCTAGTCGTTCCATACTGTTTCTCGATTCGGGAACAATAGTGGCAGTTCTCAGGACAGGGTCTCCTTGATAAAGCGTCTGCATTACCGTGAGACAACCCTTTTCGATGCTTGATCTCCATGTCATATTCCTGGAGTCGCTGTATCCACCTGGCTATCTGGCCTTCCGGATTTTTGAAGTTCAAAAGCCAAGTTAACGAGGCATGATCTGTCGGAAGCAGAAATTTTCGGCCGTAGAGGTAATGATGGAAGTGTTCTACAGCTTTCACTATGGCCAGTAACTCCTTTCTGGTGACGCCGTAATTTCGCTCCGATTTTGATAAGCATTTGCTCCAGTAAGCGATGACATGTTCATTGCCGTCAATTTCTTGGGATAAAACAGCTCCGATGCCCTCGTTGCTCACATCAGTGTCCAGGATGAATTATTTTTCAGGCTGAGGATAAGCGTTGATGTTAAAGCCTCCTTCAGTCGTAGAAATGCATCTTCGCCTTCTTTGGACCATTCAAACTTTTGCTCGCTCTCCGTCAGCTTATGCAAAGGTCGTGCAATGTTGGAAAAACCGTTCACAAACTTCCTGTAGTACGTGCAGAGCCCCAGGAAACTTCACAGCTGATGGATGTTTTGGGACGACTCCAACTCTTGACCGCAGATACCTTTTCTAGATCGGTTTGTACACCTTCAGAAGAGATTATGTGACCAAGGTAGTTCACTTCCCGGCGGAACAAATTACATTTGGACGGGCTTAACTTCAGATTGGCTTCCTTAAGCTTTTGCAGCACCTTCCTAAGATTTGCCAGATGTTCTTCGAAACTGCGTCCCACGATGATGATATCGTCTAAGTACCCCAGACAGGATTCGTAGGAAAGTCCTCTTAACACTGTCTCCATAAGACGCTCGAACGTAGCTGGTGCATTGCAGAGGCCAAAGGGCATCACTTTAAATTGCCATAAGCCTTGTCCAGTTGTAAACGCTGTCTTCTCTCGGTCATCAGGGTGTATCTCAACCTGTCAGTAGCCGCTCTTCAAGTCCAGGGTCGAAAACCACTTGTGTCCGGAAAGAGTGTCCAAGGTGTCGTCTATCCGTGGAAGACAGTAAATGTCTTTCTTGGGGATTTCATTTAGCCGACGGTAATCGACACAAAATCTGGTGGAGCCATCTTTCTTTCGGACCAAGACGATGGGAGAGGCCCAAGGACTGGATGCGGATTCGATTACATCATTCTCCTGCATCTCTTTCAGGAGAGTCTCAACCTCTTCCTTCTTGGGGAATGGTAGTCGTCTTGGATGCTGTTTAATAGGGGGTGTTCTCCAGTGTAAATCCTATGCTGCGTTAAATTCGTACGGCCAACATCCTCCGATGTAGATGAAAACAGATGCTTGAAGTCATCCACCAATTGCTTCGCAGCAGTTCTTTGATCTTTCGATAAGGGTGCACTCCCAATTAACTTCGATGCCAAGGACTCAGAAGACACAGTCTCGTGGGATTTGATTCTTCTAATGATGCAGTTTACTGGAGTACAAGTTGCCAACACTTCACCTTTCCGGATATTCCTTGGCCTTTCACTCACGTTGATGACTCGCACAGGAATTACATCTTTAGAAAGGTCCACAAGCGTAGGTGCTACCAGCACTCCTTTTGGGTTATTGCTTAAGTTGGGGTATTCAATAAGTCCAAATCGAAAACTATTGCTTTCTTCAATGAAGCCAGGTATTAATGATTCTGACCTTGAGGGAATCCATAAATCTGTTTGGGCTATTATTTGATGAGCGGATTTTACATCATTTTCAACGTTGAAGATGGCTGTCTTCTCTCCTCGAGTGCAGCTCATTAGTCTTGAAGTCAAGGTTGAAGTCATACTTCTTTAAAAAGTCCAATCCGAGAATGAAGGGGTCTGTGATAGCAGCAACAAATGCCGTATGATGGTAAGTGGCATTTCCAAACACTATTTCTAAGTTCACTTTACCTTCAATCTCGATCTTGTCACCTGTCGCAGTTTGGAGGGTAACGCAGAGCGGCGTCCATAGTATGTTGAGTCCAAATTGACGAGCCACATCTGTTCTAATGATTGTAACATTGGCTCCAGTGTCAATAATCAGTTCGCAGGGAAACCCGTTTACATATGCGTAAACAAACAGTCCATTACTGCCGCCACTCGTCGATGAAATCTGGAAAACTTTATGATGGGGCTCATTCCAATTTGGCGACCTCCGCCCCGCGAGATTGCCATGGCTTAGTTTTCCTGGACCTGAGAGGGAGAGGTGCTCTTCCCTCTGGTTTCTTGGCGAGCTTCACAGTTTCTTCGTAACTGACCCTCGCCGCCACATTTCCAGCACTTAAGTGATTGTCCATTTTGGTCCTTGGGAGCCAAACTCCTTTTGAGGGTTCCTGCAATTTCTTTTATTTGCTTTTCCAGTTCAGCAAAGCGTGACGAAACCGGATCAGACTCATCAGTTTTCACGCCGCGGATTGAATGGCGATCCTTGAGGGTTGCTTGCTGGGCGGCCTTCAACTCCATCGCATACACAACAGCAGAATTCAGGTCTTTGACATCCGCCATCCGTAGAGCTTTCTGGATTTCCGAATCTTGAACCACGTCGATGTAGTAGTTGAGTGCCAGGTTGTCTCGAACATCCGCAGGACAGTCGCAAAAAACAAGATGAGACAGTCTCTCGACGTCCGCCGCTAGCTCTTGCAGGGTTTCCCCGTTTTTCTGGAAATGGGACTTCAACTGGAGTCGGCTGAAATCTTTCTGGCACTTCTCACCGAAGCGAAGCTCCAACGCAAATGTGAGGGCAGCGAAATCCAGGCAGGGATAGAAGTGACATTTGCCAACAAAAATATAAGAAAATTATAGGAATTTTCTGAAAAAAATATAGGAACTCGATGGAAAATATAGGAGTTTTCTGAAAACAATATAGGAATTTTTCGAAATAATATAGGAACGTTTTGAAAAAAAAAGGATATACAGGAATTTTTATAACAAAGCTATCCAGTATGACATATTTTTTTCTCAAAATGCAACATTACTATTCGATTAAAAACATGTAATAACACTCCTACCTAACATAAGTGCAATACATACGCATCATGGGTGCAAGTTTGGTGATGTGTTCAAGACGGAAAATATTTTGAGCCCCCCCCCCCCCCCCCCCCCCCACATGCGTGCTTAAGTAAAAATTTACGATCATAAATGTTGTAGATTTTGAGTATGGCAGTTTGGGAATCTGTGTTTACTTTGAACTTTTCACTTTTGACTTTTCTAACAATATGGACCTAGTAGTTTTAATTGTAATATTTAAGACATTTGATATCGTAGTTCCAAAAAACCAGCAATAATATGGGATCTGGGGGCTTTCCCCGAATTCAAAAACTTCAATTTTTTTAAATTGAAGTCTAAAAAGCGCAATGATAGGCCATTTTGGTAAAGTTCAGGGAAAGGAGAGGTTCAGGGTCCCAAAATCACAATATTGGATGATCTTCAAAAATATTATAGAAAGAGGGAGGGGGCGCTGGCTCTCCCCGAAATTGAAGCTTTAAAAACAAAATTGTACTCCCTCTTTCATAACATTTACACGCTTTTTGAATGCATTATCGAAGGGACGGAGTTAAAGAACTCTCCTTCGGCAATATTTTGAAATTGAAGTTCCAAAAACGCAATTTTAGACGATGTTGGATGATGTTAGGAGTAAAAGCAATCGGGGCTCCAAGCCATTAGTTTTTTTTGCCAATCTTAAATCTTTTTATTGCAGCAATAAAATCGCTTGGGATATAAGATTTTCACTTTTGCAACATAAATTAGTTTTGATCGGAAAGTCTCCCCAAGATAGCGCGAACAAACCAGAAAAGAAAGAAAGGTGGGGGAAGGGTATGGGCGATTAATGAACTGGCAAATGAGAAAAAAAACGAAAGGACACACACCTCCAAAAGCACGTTGCAAACAAAACAAGCTCATGGCGGAAAATGAAGAGAATGTCCATGCAAATTCGTGGTTATGGAAAGGTCCAGCAATTAAATCATATTTTTCGAACACTCAATTTTTCTTTTTTTTAGTAAAAACTGAAGGAAAGTAATCGAATTCTTTCCGTCCCGACATCCGTCTCGGAAATTTTGTCCAAGACGGAAATCCGTCCTGAGACGGAAGGTCTTGCACCCATGATACGCATAAATATGTCTAAAAATACACACAAAATCAATTTTACAAAAAGAAAAAGAGCGTAAAACTTTAATTTGTACTAAATAACAAATTAAGGCGTTCTTCTTTAAAAATAAAAAAAATTAGACGAAACTTTTTGTAGGTGTACACAAATCTTTCTTAAAATAATTGTATTACTAATCTAATTCTTGACTGTCTGTTGTGGCGTCCATAATCAATCTCTAAACATAAGTTGCTCATTGAAGATTCTTTCTAGTTTTACAGGTTCAAAATAATTTTAAAAAAAAAACATAAATGAATGCTTTTTTTTTTTTTTTTTTGAAAACAGCAGCAACAGTAACAATACTTAAAATGTGCAATAAATTAAATTTCAACAAAAAGACTACTACAAATATCTTCTACTTTCAAATGCCTTTATTGTAAAATCAGTTAATTTGAATCCAAATTAAGAACCTTCACATAATAAAGTTTGGAATTTTAAAACATATTTTCACAAGCAAAACACATGTGACATTGAAGTTACAGCATTTTGCGGAATTAAATTTTTGCATTGCATTTTGTACATTACTATTCCAGGCTTCCCACTCTCATTCAAGAAAAGAATTCAAATACTTATTTACTATGCTGTAAATCTTGTGACAGCTCTTGAGCAGTGCTCCCTGCTAAGCAGTTTATGATAGCAGTTGTTTCCGTCCGAGCACAACCGTATTTTCTTTGCTACCTACAAGCCCAGGAACATATTTTTAATGAAAGTTTTGCATGATCTGATACTGAGATGGGAAAGCTGTGCTCCAGAATGAAATTCGTGAATAAAAGTTCTATTCTAATTATGTTATCACTTGACGATGCAGTAAAAGCCGAACTTAAAGTTTTATAAGTTGTTAAAACATGCAAATTATCTTTCCATGTGCTATGCTGAAATCAAAGTCACATGTCACACAGTAATATCAGGGGTCAAACCAGGTTTTATTTTTTGAGTCCCCATTTTTTGAAAAAGCAAAATATTTCTGAATTTTCTTTATTTTTGTGAAAAAGAAATTATTGTGAATTTCCTTTTCTTTTCCGTAAAAAAAGTTTTTAGGTAAAAATTAAAATCACTTGATGATTTGTAGGTTAAAATTTAAACGTATACGATTTTTTTTTTTTCAGAAAAATCTCTGATATGATGCTTTGAGCATTTGTTTTCTGAAAATCCTGACTTTTCAACACCAAATTCGATCATAGTTGAAATCCACGATTTCCCATGACTTTCAAGGGAACCCAGGAAAATATATATTTGATTTAGAAGTATTTGGTCACAGGGTTCACATACCCTTTAGGGAGAAAAAAAATTCAAGCACTTTTCAAGGCAAAAAAATTTTTTTCAAGGCAATACCATAAATTTTTTTCTTAAAATATTGCATGCAGGTTTCCCTTAATGCAAACATATAAATAGGTAATAATATAAAAAAAGTAAAGGAAAACAAAATATCCTTTTCTACAACAAGAGACCTTTGATAAGAAAAAGATCTGAGTCGAAAGTTTTTTCTGCAAATGTCTGAAAAGCTCGGTCATAAAGAAGAGCAGGTCCCATGAGGTTTAATTTTGCAATCTTCACATTCAAAGAAGTATAATTTATAAAATCAGCAAGCCAAAAATTAAAAAAAAAAACACCTTTAATGAATGCTTTTAACTTTTGTGGGAAGGTACCATAACACCTAAATTCAATGGACAGGAGATTATTTCCAATATTGATAGTGGTTTATACATATATAAGGGCGGTTAGGATCAAAAACACCACCCAGAAGGTAATTTCCGGTGGTACTATTAAGTTCAAAAGTACAAGACGTCCGTTAATTATTTATAAGTATTCAAAGTATAAATCAATTATATTCAGTAAATTACCGCCCATTAGCCAGGGCTAAAGCAGAAATACGTGAAATACACCGCCAGCTCAGTCATTTCCAGCCGAGGCCTGCAGTTTCGTGCTTATTAGCACTCATCAGCCCGGCATAGGAAAGTGACTGAGCTGGAGATGGAAAACCTCTTAAGGAAGACAAGAATGCGAAACAAACTGGTAGCTAAGATAGAATTAGCGGACCAGATGAGTGACCGAAGCAATGGTTCGGTTCAACTCGAAGATTGAGCGCGTTCAAAATAATTTTTAATTGCAAAAATAAAATATTTACAAGATGCTGAAGGGTTGGAACCTCAAACAAGGAAAGCAAATTTTCGTGAATTAAGTTCAATTTTGGCATGTTTCTCATAAAATAAATTCATTTATTTTTTACTAAAATTAAACATAAAATATGCTAATCTAAGGTAGCATATATATGAAAATTACATCTGATTAGCCAAAATGTTTAAATTTTTGCAAGATGCAAAAAGATTGAAATTTCAAACATGAGAAGCAATTTTCTGTAACTTCTGAGTAAGTTCAATGTTGGCATGTTTTCCATAAAATAAATTTATTAATTTTTTACTAAAATTAAACATAAAATATGCTAATCTGAGGTAGCATATGCGAAAATAACATTCGATTAGCCAAAATATTTAAATATTTGCAAGAGGCAAAAAAGATTGAAATTTCAAAAACAAAACAAAAAAAAAAAAAAAAAAAGAGAAATTCCTCAAAATCCGCGTAAGTTCAATGTTGTTATGGTTTCCAAAATAATTCCTTTTTTAGACATCGAAATTAATTAAAAAATAAACTAATCTGAGGTATCATATGTCAAAATAGCTTCCAATTGAAAAAAAATTAAAAATATTTACAAGATGCAAAAGGATTGAAATCCCAAACATGGAAGCGATTTTTCGCGATGTTGCAAATAGAACGAATGTTCAGAAATTTGCATTAGTAAAATACTTTTTTAAAAGTTTTAAGCACAATCCAATGATTTTTTAAAGAATTTAAGCACTAAGAAACTTTTTCAAAGTTTTAAAACTTTTTCAATGTTTTCAAGTAAATAAAAAAATGAACTTTTTTTTTTCAAGCACTTCCAGCTGAAATATTAGTAACTAATTCCACCTTGGTATAAAATAAACCAGACCTAAAAATCTTATTAGCCAACACTGTCACCAAGTTTTTAAGTACAAAAAGTAAAAGACGAGGGGGGGGGGGGGGTCAATTTTTACTATTTTCAGAAAAAAAAAATAAATAGAACCTTGCACTTGTTTACAAAAACATGTTTTTTGGAAAAGTAAGTTTCAATGGGTTTTTGAATTATTTCTAAATAAATAAATGAGAAGTCGGCAAGAAATTGCATTTTAGATGAAATAGTTTTTTTTAAAGTTCATAGCAAAACCTCCAAAACAATGAGGATCAAATGCAATTGTGCAAATAAAATTTCACTCTTCAAAAAACTAATTAATTAAAAGAAAAAAAAACCATGATTTATGACACACCTTTATGTTATTTTCAATAGTTTGCTTTGAGATAAGCATCTAAAATTCTGTTTACGGAAAATTAGGCATTTAACAGTCTTGTCTACTTCGATCTTGAGAATGACCAAACATGGCGACTATGCGAAAAATTTACGATAGTAGATTTTTGAATTTGATGCATAAAAGTAATTGTTTTCAATAGTTTTCATAGCAATTAACTTCCAATTCCGTTTTTGTAAACTTAGGCACTTAAAAGTCTTGTCTACTTCCATCTAGGGAATGACCAAAAATGGCGACTATACCGATCCAGATTTTAACTAGTAGTATAAAAATAATTTAAAAAAATCCTCATAAAACAATTTAGTGGAAATGCTATAGTTTTTAGCACATTAGGGACCAAAGCAATGAGGATAAGATGAAATTTTAAATATTAAGTTTTTCATTTCTCTAGAAAACATTAAAATAATAATTTTAAAAAAAAAAGGATTTTCAGCACATTTTGCGTTATTTTCATTAGTTTTCAGTAAATAAATATCCAATTGTGCTTTGTTCTTATAAACTTAGACACTTAAGCATCTTGTCTGATTCCATCTCGTGAATGACCAAATATGGCGAATAAGTTTCACACGTAGCTGTTGGTCCGAAGGTCCGGTTTGCTATATTTATTTTATGATGTGAAATTTTGTGAATGAGCTGATTTTGAGATGTGGAAATTTGTGAATGGGGCTGCTTCTACGATGCAGAATTCTGTGAAGGGGCCGCAAAGCTGACCCAATTTGGGTCTGGATTGACCCCAAAGTATGCATGTTTTTCGACTTCCTCGATTCCTTTAAAATCGGGAACAGTTTTGCGTATTCTTTTTTGAAAACGAACTTGATTGTGCGGTCTCTTCGGAGGCATTATTATTGCAATGAACATTTAGTTAACACACGAACCCACATTCCGCACAATCGAAACCAAAACAATCGAAATTGAGCCAACTCCACGAAGTTCCGTTAAAAGAAAAGAAAAATCGCGCGTGTGAAGACTTAAAACGGTAGTTAGCCGGCGAGTCCTTCCTAGAACATCATCAAAACCTACACAGCGCATGCGCTCATCATGATCGCACAAGTTTAGTGAAGACTGGGGACTTGCGCAAGAGCTGCATGTGCACAGAATTGGAACTGCGCAGGCGGGGATCGAAAGTCGAAAGGACGAAAGTTTCGCGCTCCGCTCAGGAAGAAACACGGAAGGAAAGATAAAATGGCGCCTGCGCGGAGCTCGCAGAAAAGGCAGTAGCTAAAAATAGGGGGAAAATGAAAAAAAAAATATATGTGGGAAGTGGAAACTGAAAATATAGGAAAATATAGGAATTATAGGAAAATAGGAAGTTTTTCAGAAATATAGGAAAATATAGGAATATAGGAACGCTGCAATGCCTGAATCCAGGCGCTGGCTGTCCGAAAGGGTCTGAAGAATGTCCGCTGCATCACCTCTCAGGGATGCTGCAAGATGGCAGGCCTTGGTAGCAGAGTCCCATCCGTTCGCTTCCGCCACTATCATGAATTGAGTTTTGTAAACCTGCCACGAAGTTTTCCCATCAAATGTGGCAAGTTTAATGGACGGTCGAGCAACCGATGAGGGCCAACGATGCCAAACTGTACAGAGCTGCTTTCCGCGGTCACCAATCTCCTTTCCATGTTTTTAATTTTCTCATCCACATGATTTTCAACTGTTGCGATACGTACTGTTTCAAAATTTTTATCAAAAGCATCAACTCGATGCTCTATCTCATTAAATTTATTTTCCATCAGTCTTTACCGATGTAAGGTCGTTTTTAATTTCCTCTTGGTTAGAAGCTAAATCATTTTTCAGCACCATTAAATCACTTTTCCATTGTTCTTGATTAGCCGCCAATTCATTTTTCAATTGTTCTTGATTAGCCGCCATATCATTTTTTAATTGTTCTCGATTAGCCGCCATTTCATTTTTTAATTGTTCTTGATTAGCCGCCATATCACTCTTCACCGAGTTGATTGCGTCAAGAAGTTGTTTTAATTGTTCATACATTGTGCGAGTAATCACCATAAAAATAAATTCAATAAGTTTTTATGAAAAAATGTCCAAAGTCACACTTACTCCAAGAAAGTCCTAAAGTAGCCCCACATATTGCGCCAATTGTAACGGATCCGGTGCGACTTCCAACGTTCTTGAAAGGACGACACAGTTCTTGATTAAAAATACAGGAAATTTATTTACACTATGTACAGGAAAGATCGTCAACAACTGCTAAATTAATCATCAGCAATTAAGCAAATATCACACAACACCGTAAACTCAACGGTTACACACGTATTTACTCCCAAATACGAAAAACAACACAGCAAAATGCCTCGTAATAAACAGAGCTAATACACTCTCAGTACAAATTCTCAATCGAAACTGAACTCTTTATCATGCATAACGCTTTTTATACACACCAAAAGAGAACTCTCAAATATTCCACAAGATTCCAAATGCTTCTTAAAAATAGTAGACCGTTATTTTAGTAACAGTATTTTTAAATGGTAAATACTGCATGGGCGGATCCAGAAGTTGTTCAAGTAGGGGGCGGTTGATCTTTTAGCTTATCTCTATCACGCATCTAATTTACACATGCTGTGTGGTTGGGGGATGGGTCACCCCACAATTCTTATCTGAGACAGCTAAAATATAGAGATTTATCCAAAGA
Source organism: Uloborus diversus (assembly GCF_026930045.1). NCBI lineage: Eukaryota > Metazoa > Arthropoda > Arachnida > Araneae > Uloboridae > Uloborus > Uloborus diversus. The sequence continues at coordinate 69,882 of NW_026558873.1, read as the reverse complement.
GGTCCCTGAGCCTATTTTTTTCATTTTCCCATTGAAAGAGTTGTTCTAAAATTGCTATTTCGAACTTCAGTTTCATAGTAATTCTTGGGGGGAATATTTCAAAACCTCCTCCCCATAACATGAGAGAAGGTCGTCTAAAACTGCTTTTTAAGAACTTCAGTTTCGAAAATTTACCGAACAAAAGTCACTAAACCCATTTTCCACCCTAACACTGCCAGAAGTGTCAACAATCGCATCATTAAAACTTAAATTTTGCAAAATATCCGGGAAAAGGCCTTAATATCCTCTTTCCTAAATGTCGTCAAAGAAGGACTACACTTGCGTTTTAGAACTTCAATTTGGAAAAATTGCTCATGCAGGGACCCTCAAGGGAGGGGCGATCGCCCAAATCGCCCCTCCCTTGTATCCCTCCTTTGTACCCATCAGTAACTGATTCAAACTGATGATCAGTTTGAATTAAAAAAAAAAAACAGCTTCAATGCAATGATTTTAAAATGAATTTTTACGTAACATTTCAAGGAAAAAATTTTCTGTAATTGTTCAAGTATCATAATTGCGACATTAATACAAAACAATTTTCAAAAACCCAATGAAAAAAACCCCCACCAATATAGATTAAGAAAAGGATAAAATTTGCACTGATGTTAACTAAGATATAAGTAGCAATTTAATTTCAAAATCAGATGCAAATCCAGAGGTTAAATGTCGCTCATCCGTTTTTTAGAGTGTAACTGAAATTGTTTGAAACATAAAATAAATAGAACAATAAAAAGGAATTCCCTTGTTTCTGTCGTCATGGTTGCAAATGTATTTACAGTGACATTGCCTGATGTCACGAAACTCCAGTTCCCTCATTGGTTCTTCTGTAACTTGCCAAAAAATTATAGAGGCAATTTTTTTCTAGCAGAGGAAAAAATTTGCCCCTATAGGAGCAACTGAGAATTTCAATAGCACATGAGTATTTTGGTGCAGTCGTTGGGGGGAAGTGAGTAGAAAAACCGGTTCCAGATAGCGTTGACAGTTGCTTTTGCGGTTGCGATGACCTGAAATTTCTCTCGTGTGATGTCCCCTTTAGATAACTACACTTTTGAGAAAAATTGATGAAAATAATAAAAAACAATCACAAAATCCAGATCGGTAAAAAAAGTTTTAACAAGTGAAATAAAATCATGCTTGAATGTTGTCAACTTTCAAAGACAAAACAATGGGCTCCAGATCCTAAGATTAAATCACCGCAATTTTTTTTTGAAATAAGGGAAATATTCAACCTAGGCAACTTAAAACCTCCGATATCTGGTCGAGTTTGTCTGTGAACCAGTGCTGGTTGGCTGGACCAGCGCTAGAGAATCTCTACTCAAGAGTTCTTTCAAGGAAAGGATTGATGAAGAAACCTCAATATAAAGTTCTCAGAAAAGGTCAATGCGGGATAATACCGGAAAAAGAGAGTTTACAAGAAAGATAAGTGGAGGTAATTGTAACGTGTATCCAACAAAAGTTGGATGACTTTACAGTCGTAGTTCATGCCTCTCTGCATTGAGAAAGGGGTTCGTTAAAACCCCAAAACATATGTCTGCAACTTTTTTGCAAACTTGTTTTTTTTAATAGTTTTTCTTACTGTTACTATGTCTCACATTTTGTTTTTGTAATTAAAATGAAGAATACTGATTCAGCTTTACAAAATTAAGTATGTTAATAAAAAAAGGAAGCTATTTTTGTATATTAACAAAAATTTATTAAGAGATTTTACATACATTGCACCACACTGTTTTACTGGTCCCTTAAAAGGTGACAAAACATGAAAATTTGAGTAAAAAGATGACAATATAAAAGTTAAATTTTACATAAATTTCAATCATGCTCATTATATACAATCACTATTATACAGAAAAAAATTTGTTCAATAAAAGTGACAAATCTGATGATATCAATGAGGACCAGCTATGCATTAACTACCTTTTAAATTAAAACATGTCATTAAAAAAAAAAAAAAAAACAGGGTATGAATGGAACATAATAAGAAATATCTATCATAAAAATATTCTACATTTTTTCAAACTCAACTGTATGACCACACGAAGAACACGTTTTAATATACACATCCTCCTCCTCATCGTACTCTTCAGGACCATACGTATGATTGTGTGAGGTATCGTTCTTTCTATATAAACTGCTCCTCACTTCCATTCTTAAAGCTATATAGAAAAACAATAAAGAGAAATTATGCATGTTTAATTTAGCTTACATAAGAAAGTAAAAGTTTAAACAAGCTAAAATGTTTTGAAATAATGGTAAGAGTGTAGAATAGCGGCACATTAGCACTTGTTTACATTTTACTTAGGCATTTTTTTGAGCAATCAGGATTGCTTATTGCTTTCATTTGACTGTCCTTGACGTTACGGTTCCTTTTTCAGCTTGGACCAGGGCTGCAGCACCACCGTCCACCAGCGGCGGCGCGGCTGGTCCTGAGCACTGTCCCCCGGAATTCACTTTTGCTGGACGGTGGCGTCCATGTCCTACACATACATGCTCATACACAGTCGCCTACGCGCGCCCGCCTTTACACACACACACACACGCCTACATGCACACTCGTAAGCCTACACACACACACACGCACACAACTATATACACGTAAGTACCCAGGAGGAGGGACATGCTTCGGCGGGGGAGTCATTGCTAGAAACAATAACTCTAACCAGTAGAGTCTTGTCGCAACTCGTGATTGCGAAAAACATAATTTGAATTCAAAGTTTCGGAATTCAAATTACAGTTAATTTTTTTTTTAATTTCATGATCTGCTTATTTGGCAGACTATTTCACAGGTAATGGAGCTTTTAATCTTGTTTAATGTTTTATTTCATTTAAAAGTGACTTAAAAAGAGAAAATAATGAGAGATATTGTAAAAAGGTAAAAATAAGTAGTAGTAATAAAAAAGTACCAAATAAGTAGTTCCCGTGTAACTTTGACTGAAGATGGCCACAAATAAAGGGTGTCCCAAAATTAATGCAAAATTTGAATTTGCCGCCATTTTTGCAATAAATTGTGGGCAATCTTGAAAAAAGAACAATTTGGCAGCTGAGGGTCTAGGGTTATTACAAATGGAGCGTTTTCGATTCTATAATGCGTTTTCATTATCGAACAATTATTTGAAAAATAATGAAAGTTTGGGCGGGTCAAGCAGTTTATTGTTATTGGCGCTCGATATCGCAATTAGGTAATGCGCAGGTGGTTGTGGGATTGCTGACATAGATGTTTGATTTCAAATAACCCCATAGGGAGAAGTCTAATGATGTAAAATCACACGATCTAGGGTACAATTCATATCACCGAAACAAGAGAGTACACGAACAGGAAATTCCTCATGCAGTGATTGAATTGTTTCGCTGGCTGTATAATAGCATAACACTCCATTTTTACTAACCCTAATCTCCCAGCTGTCAAATTGTTCTTTTTCCGTGGCTGCCAACAATTCACAGCAAAAATTGTGGCAAATTCAAATCTTGCGTTAATTTTGGAACACCCTTTACTATAGTTGCCATACATTTCTAAAAATGTCACCAACTCTAAAATATCTAGTTTCCCATAGCAATATATCTATAAATTGCCAATGTTCCCCTAAGCTATACTTTAGCCAAAATAACAATAATAAGTGACTAGCGATGTAAAATTTCCCGAAATTTGGAAGTGGTTGAAAAAAAAAAGTTTTTTTTTTTCAGTTTTATTTTGGAAATATTGATTTTTTTATGAATAAAAGTAGGGTTTCTCAATAGCTCTTTTTTTCTCGGAACATACAAACGGTTAAGCATTAAAATAGATATAAAATTCAGACATCTTTTTCTGCTTGACAGAAATACGCATAAAGGTAAGTCAAATTATAAAAACTTTTTGTTTTGTATTCGAAAGCTTTCTTGGTCAAACACCAGAAATAAGTCAAATCGTCATTCAACCAATAATATTGGGTAAGGTGTGTCTGATCAAAACAATTACATTTTCTATTTTAGATTGCCTTTGAAACTTGAAATAATAATAGTAATTATTGACTTCCAAACATAGATGGACATTGTTTGAAAGGAAAATAAGTATGATTTAACTTCCTTGCAACTTGCAATGTAACTTTACTCTCTCAAAATGAAAGCTATTGAGTTTTGATTTTTTCCTATCCAGAAAAGTCGAAATACAATGTGAATTTATAATTAAAAAAAAATTTGTATTTTTTCAAATTTTTCAAATTTAAGTTTAAGTTTTGTTTAATGTTATGAAACAGTTAAGTTTTGTTCAGTGCTATGTAAAAGTTAATAATTAAGTAGATTCAAATTAATAAGAACTAGTATTGTGTTTAAGGTATGTTTGTGATAAAATTGCCCAATACATTTTTTTGTGGTCTAAATAAACTTGGATTTCCAAATGTATGGGAAAAAAACCTCTTCAAGTGCCTACAATTGTTCCACTAAAGCAAACAACCTTTCCCTAATGCTATACTTGATCCTCGAGAATAAAGGTAAGTTTTGGTTACAATTTTGATGAATTGAAATGACTTACGTATTGATTACTGAAGAATTTTTAACTGCAAAAAAGTTTCATATAATTTGAACAACAGCGACCCGTGCCGACGTGCCTGAAAGTGTGAACCAACACTGTAGACTGTACTAGACCGAATTAAAAAAAAATTCTTTTGGGAAATTTGAAACTTCATGTTGAGATAAAAAACGTTGCCTCTATATTCCCACATGTACCACAAAAATATTTATCCAAATCAAAAAATATTTGTCTAAAATTTGTAATTTTCTTCTAAATATTGATTTTTTTTCTCTATATATATATTTTTAATGTAAGCTAAATTTTAAGAAGCTATCAAGCTGAAAAATATAAACAGTAAAATCGATAATTAGCGTTAAATAGCAATACTTGTTCTCTTGCTATATTTAAGTCTCCCACATGATACTCAAAATATGGATTTTTTCAATTTTTAGTTAAATTTTTCGTTTTATGTATACAGTGAAGCACCGTTTATACGTTTTTGAAGGGACTGTATGAAAAAAGCATACAAATGAAAAAAATATAATAGGTATAGGTTAATGCGTATTAGACTTTGCAGGGACCAATTTAAAAAACATATAATTGGTAAAAACGTATAAAAGAGAAAGGTATAAACGGTGCTTCACTGTATTTTATTTTTTATCATTAATTTGCAAATGCTGATTTCAAAATGTGTTCGCTAATATTTTTTGAACTTGATATTTTATTTAAATGTAATTCACATTTTTTAACACGTAAATAAAAAATAATCACTTTTTTGAAGAAAATTCTAAATTTTAGGCCTCCTGCTGGACACCTAAATATTTTTTAATTCGGATAAATATTTTTTGGGACTATAGGGGTAACTTTTTATCAACATGAAATTTCAAACTTCCAAAAATTTTTTTTTTTAATTCGGTCTAGTATACAGAATACAGGTCAGGCTCAAGTCAGCACTCTGCTTGCCATTGTTTAAATTATATGAAACTTTTTTTCACGATTGTTTTGACCGAAAAGGGAAAATATAAGAAGGGGTGTGCAACTTGACAAACTAACTTTCGTTTATTTTTTGTTGTGTGTGGGGGGGGAGGGGGGGGGGGGAACACTAGGGTGGTTCAAAAATACATGTAAAAAAAAAGGTCTCTTAGATACCAGGATACCCCTCAATATTTTTAGACTTGTGGATAGCAATGTACTAGAAGAATTTTAGCTACCTATTTCAACTGAAAGAGGGTGCTCAACCCCCTCCCCTAAACTTTATCAGTATGGGGAGGTAGGCTAAAAAAATACATTGAAATGAAAAAACAACAATACATATTATAATATATTTGAGTATTATGCATATACATTGCAAAATATTTACAAAAAAAAAAAGATGGGAAAATTAATTTTTCTTAATTTGGCACATTTTCTACGCTACGGCTAATGTTAAATTGACAGATCAATGAGCACCGTCTTAAAATTTGAGTAAGAAACTCCATACCAATAGTATTTTACAGCATAATACTATTGGTAAGTCTAAAAAAATAAGGGGTGTCCTGGACTCTAGTTGAAAAATAAATTTTTTGAGCCACCCTAATATAGCATATATACTCTTACGTCTAACAGTTCTTCTAATTGATATTATTGAGAAAATTTAAAATGTATTAAATGTTTTTTGATCTATATGCAAATTATATTATCATGCAACAACTTGCATTATCAAAAATAAGACTGTATTTTAACATACAAGAAGATAGTGGGGGGAGAAGGAAATAGATTCAGAATTTAAGATTGAGAAATTTCTAATTTTGTCACTTTTTGCTAAAAATTTCAATTAAAACCTCCTGAAAAGTTGAAGAAATTCAAATTTTCAATTTTTCCGGATTGGAAATAAACCCCTTTGGGAAAAAAATGGTTTTTTTCCAGAAATTTTCCAGTTTTTTTTTCCGGACTGATTTTATCTCTATAAATAACCAAATTGTAACTAAGTCCTTACCTGAACTGTCCCAAAAATATAGACACAAGCATAAAAGGCAATCCTTACTAATATTATAAATGTGAAAGTGACTTTGTTTGTAATTCTTTCATGCCTCAACTACTCAACCGATCATCATGAAATTTTGTATGCACATTGTCAGGGGTGCAGAATAGAACATAAGCTACATTTCATTTAAAAAAAAAAAAAAAAAAAGATTTTCATTCTAATTTTATAGAAAATTTTTTTAATTTGGAGTATTTCATCAAAAAAAGTCACATTTTTGCAGCATTTTATAGCCCTTAATAATTGCACAATATGAACTTTATTTGAAGTTTGAGGGATAATTAGAACATCCATAATTCTTCATTTTAAGTTGATTTCATATTCTAAAACAAGGCTTATCTTTATTTTTAAAGCATCATCTGTGGCTTCTGTTTATGGAATTAAAATTAAATAAAGTTGAATTACTGATTCCTAGCAGATGTTATTTTTGTGAAAAGAAAAAAAAAGGAAACAAACATAAAGAATTTTTTCTAAAAAGGAGTTATCTTTTTCAAAAAATATCGTCCGTTTTGTAATCATAGTTATTTATGGAAAAATGAGTGAACTTTTTAAAAATATTCAAAAAGAATAATGGATTTAGCTTTCATGTTTTTTTTTTAAAACATCGATTGCATTTTCTGCAGTTTTAATAGCTTTTATGGACCACAATAGATTGGCAAAATTCTGTTAAGTTGATGTACTTTAGTTATAGAATTACTTTTCGCTTAAGTATTTAAAAATTTTCTGAAATTTTCAGAACATAATTTATTAATACATGCAAATTCATCTAACTAAAAATAATTATTTCAATGGCCATGTCGAAGTGATCACGCCTGATGTGGGTTAATATATAAAAATGGCTGATGTTTTGGAATTAAAAAAAAATATATAAAATTTAAAGGCAGAAAACTGCTTTTATCTACACATTGACAGGAAATTTTACATTTTTTTTTTGCCTGATTGCTGGACATATGCGGCACTTGACAAAACTTTTATTTTTGAGGTAGACCACCTAATGCAGCTAGTTCACAATAAAAATAAGAATGTGTGGATTTATTTCATTTTATAATAAACAGTACATGAAACATGAGTTAGTGGTAATTTATTTAAAGAATATATATATATATATATATATATATATATATATATATATATATATATATATATATATATATATATATATAATGCGGTGAATTTATTAATAAAAACCAAATGTAGGGAACTCAAAAAAAATATAGACTCCTTTTAATTTAAAAATTATATTTAAGGTTGAGAAACACAGTAAATTTGTTAATATTTAATTTTGTGTCTATTACCTTTAATTACTTCAATCATGCGATTTTCCATAGAAAGTATCAAGTTTTGTGTTACCTATGGGTAGTGTTCATACCATGCTGCTTACTCAATCACTGCTTGGACAACTTGGTCGGAAAATGTTAGCTCCCATTTTCATATAATTTTTGTGCTAGATATTCCCAAACATTTTTCACTGGATGTAAGTCTTAATTAAATGGTGGCCAGTCCATCAGGGTTGGTAAAAAAACCGTTTTTTTTTTTTTTCAAAAAAAAAAAAAATAAATAAATAATTTTTTTTTTTTTTGGTTTAAACCGTTTTTTTTTTTTTTTGGTTTAAATACTATTTGCGAGAAAAACAATTAATTTTCAGAAGGTAATTAAGGTTCCATGTAATTAACAGTTATTCAATAGTCACATTATACCTAATTTCTTGATTAATTAAAGAGATTAAAAGTTATATTTTTAAGCATAATCTTTTCAAAAGGACAATTTTCATATTTTTTCTTTCTGATCTTACATAACGCTGATTTTTATATACACAATGTGGCAAATATTGAAGTAAAGCAAAATGTACAACAGTACATGATTGAACAGTCAAAAAATCGATTGCTGTGGTACTGACAAAGTTTTAAAAAAAAAGTGCTGCTCTATATTCGACTCCAATCTTATTTTGGAAAGACTTGGAAAAGATATCGACTATTGCTGAAACAAAGAACCAAATCCAAAATACAAAAATTGGCGTAACATGGCTTAAATTACAGCTTATTTACTGGCATACATGTTACATCCAGCATTGAAGTTTAAAAAATATTAAATGCAAACTCTTTAGAACAAATAAATGTGTAGCAAATTCTATTCCAAGAAATTTTTTTTGCCAAAAACATTATATCTTCTGCAACAGTGACTGAGTGGTGGAAAAGCTAGAAAAAGAATTTGAAAAATGCAATGCAACCGTCTTTTAAAGTCTTCAACATTACTAAAACCAGCTTCGGAAAAGTGCAGTGCATATATTTTCATCATTTAGATATCATTCATAACTCAAAAATTGATTAGGCTCTGGAAAAGCTTCAAAACTTGCTTTTTGTTCAAAGTACTAAATAACATAAAAATAATATTAATTTATAACGTAAAAGTTGCTATGTATTTATGCATATGTTATTGTGGTGTGAAGTTGATTTTACGTAATTGTAAAAAGATTTATACACATATTTCTGAAATGAGTTGAATACATTACATATACAGGGTGTCCGAAAAGTCCTCGACACATAACAATGGTATTTCAGGTTAAATGTGTCAAGGACTTTTCGGACACCCTGTATATTTATTTATAAATGTAATTTTACAGTTTTGTTTGTAACAGATTAAAAATATTTTGCTTTAAACCAAAAGAACCGTTGTTTTCTCCAATAGTCTTTAGAAAAAATTCATTTAGTTGAAAGCCTTGAATAAAAAGACTAGCTTTGAAGCTTTTTCCAATCCTAATTTGTTTCTTATTCAATATGTGTGGGAAAATAAATGTAAACCTGTAAAATGGATTTTTTAAGGCTTTTAAAAAAAAAAAAACAATTGGTTTAAACCAAACAACCCTGCAGTCCATGACGTTGATATTATTTGACTTGAATCACATATTTATTGAGTTAGACCAGCGGTTCCCAACCTTTTTAGTTATGCGGCCGATCAGTTTTGAAGAAAATACCATTGAGGCCCAACTACTATATATTACTTCCACAGCCAAAACTATCTTTCTGGATGGTTGGGGGGTGGCATCTGCTCATAACTGTAGCATAAATAATATGCCTTATTAGGACTGAAATCGTTAAAAACAAGAGTTCTGGCGATGTTAATCCCCTTCTGCCATCATTCTGTACCACTGATATAAATATACAGAGCGTTTGAAAAAGATCTCACGTATTTTGAAATGACATAACAGCGAAACCGTGTGAGATAGAAGCGTGAAACAAGTTGTATGTTGCACCAGCGCTCTGGAATTTTTTAGTACACCGGTTTTCAAAAGTAGTTCAAACTCAGAGAGCGCTGTAGATGTTTTATAATTGTTGTATGAGAAAGAACTCTCCTAAGCAAAACCCTATAAGATAGAAAGGTGAAACCAGTGGAATTGTTGCACCAGTAGGTCTTGAATTTTTTATATACCAGTTTTAAAAAATAGTTCGAAAATTGGACATTGGAGCGCGCTGAGTCAAGTGTTTCAAACACCCTGTTCTGTGCCAGAACAATTTTTAAAATAATTTTTAAGGAAGAATTTTTACTGGTTTGTCATGCCAGTTCAGCAAAGGAGGGGTATTTATAACTTGAAACTTGAAGCTAGTACTAGTTTCTTTGGCGATTTTCTTTAGATTTCATCTTTAAGTATAGAGGAAAAAAGAAATGTTAAAAATCTTAATACTAAAGTTCCTTATTGGCAAAGAAACTAGGGCGAGCTTTTGAGTGACAGTGCATGTAATATGTAATTTTTCGCAAATACGGAAATCAAGACCCCAAGATTAATCTTGGTTCAGATTCTCGACTAGTGTCCACGGCCCAGTAGCATACTGTTTGCGGCCCACTGGATGGGAACCGCTGAGTTAGAAGCGTAAATAGGTGCTTTGTTTTCAAGTCTTTAAAGTACTTGAAAGATTTTAAGGATATAAAAGTATTGAAATCTCAAACACAGCATGGAAATTTTTTGCAAAGTTATATTCATTCTTTCCAAATTTAGAGGAAATTCCCTTTTTGAGAAAATTAATCATTTTTGGCACAGATTTAAACACTACTGCATGAGAAAATTCCAATAAAATAAGTATTTTTTATAATAAATAAAAATCAGGAATATCAAGGCAAAATGCTAAAAATCAAGACAAATCAGGAAAAAATATTTTTTATTAATAATATCAGGGCAACTACAAAGTCTGTAGGCCATAAATTTTTCATATGTTTTGAATGTTTTTATATAGTAATTTTTTACTGGTGTTTCAAACTCACACCTGTTTAAACAATCAGCAACTCAATTAATCTTTTGGAAACCTCAGTTTTATTTTTGCTAACAAGCTTGATACAATCAATAGTTATTAGTCTTCACAAGCAGTGCAAAATAACAAACATAAAAATACTATCCAAACTAAATTGCTGCTTAGACATTTTTCTTGACAGAATACATAAATGTGATTGCTCAAAAACAAAAAAATATTGAATGTTTTTTGTGGATTTTTGCGAAACTGAAGATTGAAAATCCTGCAATTTCACTATTTAACTGAATATGGTTTTAATTTATTGATATTTCAACTCTAGGGAAGCAAACAAAAACTAAATCAGAATGTTCTCAAATGCTATATAGTAAACATGCAGAGATTTTAATATTCACAAAAGTATTACCTTTAACCTTTTTATCGTAAGCTTTCTTCTTCCGTTTAAGAGTAGCTTCTTCTCTTTGTTCTTTCATTTCTTCAATTTTATCTTCAGTTCCAAAAACTTCCAAAGCACGTTTTTCAACCTACTTAAACGTTTACAGAATCACTATTATAGCACACAATATACTAAAATTTGAATTTTACTATTTTTAACTAGCACTCATTAAAATACTTTACAATAAGGTCATATTTACATGGTTATCACTCACAACACAATATTAACAGGGTTTAAGATAGCCCAATCAGTAAAGCTATCTTACTATCCGTAAGGTAAGGGAGCAGGCTTCTGGCTGAAGGGTCATAGGCTATCAACCAGCCTATGACCCTTCTACCCCGCCAACTACCAGCCAATCAAAAACCCTACATGCATGCCAATGATGATTGGTGCATATTAAATCTGTTGGGGTCAGAAAGTCCTCCAAGTTCACATAACAAATCAATACTTCTGTGGTGTTGCATCAGTGACTGCTTGGCTCCTGATTGATGTAAAAAAGATCTGCTTCAAGGGTGCCATCCAATTTGTAAAACCACCTCTGTGATAGGCACGAGGGTCCCTGGCATGTGAACTACTTGGCTCAAGTAAACTAATGAAATAGTGAGGAGTAATTTTAGGGGGGGGGGGGAGATACAAATTCTTAACTTCACAGCAGGGTTGGGGTTTGAACAAGACAGGTGGTTTTTCCCATCTGAAACTGTCTAAAAGAGTCCAAAAGTGCTTCAACAGTCCAAAAGTATACTAAAGCTACAGTCTAATCTAATCAATAAAAAGCTCAAGAAGTCTACTCTAATCAATAACAAGCTAAAGGAGTCTACTCTAATCAATAAAAAAACTAAAGGAGTCTAATCTAATCAATCAAAAACTAAAGGAGTCTCATCTAATCAATTTATATTTAATGCAACACAGTGAAGCACAGTTTATACGTTTCTGAAGGGATTGTATGCAAAAAGCGTATAAATGAAAACATGCATAATAGGTATACATTAATGTGTATACCTATTATTATGCTTTGCTGGGACCAATTAAGATGTATAATTGATAAAAACCTATACAAGAGACGTATAAAAGGTGCTTCACTGTATTTATAATGCTTAAATATGAATATTAATAAGTTTTAATTAATGAGTATTTGATTTTAAAAACTTTCTGAAATGTTCATTTAAAAACTACTAAAAAAATGCCAACAACTCTATTATCTAAAAACTTCCTATTGTAAGAGTTGGTAGGGTTGTAAAAATAAATTCACAACACTACCAAGAAATCTATTTTCAATTCCATTTATAACGCAAGGTGCAAAATAAATAAATGAATAAAAAAGCCATTTTCAAATGGTTTTTACATATAGTAAGTTTTACATGATGTTTTGACTAAAATTCATTTCCACTACAGTAAATTGATGGTTAAATGTAAGCACTTACATTTTTAAACTTGTGCAGTTTTATTTTCTAATTTCATATTTTTAATATAACACATTCTGGAACTACAATAAGCAAAAACTATTGTAGCTTGATATTTTTAGAAGCAAATTACTGGCATTTCCCTAAAGTAAATAAGTGGAAATTTAGTTTTAGATCATGAAATGGAACCATAGTCGTGTGAAGAAAATCTACACGAAGCTGTAGGAGAATCTCCAACAGATATATTTTTTTGTCAGTTGAAAATTGTCCTTTATTGCATTTAGGTCAATTATTGCGCTATATTTTTAACTTTCATTTGCACACATGCTTAAATATAGGAAAATTTAGCAACTATTTAAAAATAAACAAATGATTGAACTCATGCATACAAATTGAAAGTTTTAATCAAGATTTCAACTTCTATGTAATTAAATTAGAATCAGATGCCTAAATAAGTTATATATTTACACTTAAATGTTCACATTGAATAAAGGTTCAACATAAAGAATAACTTTGATATATTTTATTTTGTTTTTGATATTTACTCACAAAATACAATGTCTCTAAAACTATAATTTTGCACACTCTCAGACAGTTTTTAACATAAGGGTTTCGGACATTATGGTAGAAACCACGGTTTTTACCTTAGTGTCCAAAACCTTGACAACTTTGCTCTCTAAGAAAATGCCTGTGAAGCAATCAAGACCCATAACAAACTTTTATATACCATTACACTTATATACTTAGGTAAATTATATCATTATTTCAGAGACCTGTCTTTTTTTTTTTTTTTTCATTTTTAAGTTCTTTAAGAATAAAATGTTGTATTATACTGACTCATACTAAGTTTCAAAAATATTTTTAAATGTTTATTCAAAACTAAGCATTTAAAAATATTTCATTATTAATCACATTTAAACATTATTTTATTTCATGAATTTTAGGAAATTTGTAGTAAACAAAATGAGTCATGCATAGTACAGTTTAAAGAGGTTGTTGTTAGAAGAAATAAATGAAAATTTCAGTCTCAATACAGAAATATCATTGCTTTACATTTCAACTCAAATAACTTGAACAGGATAATGTAACTCAGTTGATTAAATTATGAAACTTAGGTATAATTGCCTGTTTGATTTTACTTCAAATATTTTTAAGAGCTGTTTGTAGACTAGAGTCAACAATAAAATGAATACCTGCAATCGGAGATATAATTTCATATTTCCATGAACATTGTGAGGATTTTTTTTCAAAATGAATTTTAAAGGAGGCTCTCTTTTGTCAAAGTCACAGTCTTTTAACAAATACTCCTTCTTGGCATCAGTTTTACTGATTAGACAGTGAGCATCTTCATTATCTCTAAAAACAGAATTTAAAATATGTAGAAACTTTGAGTCACAAAACTCACAGCATTTATTTAGAGCAGCGGTTCCCAACCTTTTTCTCTTTGCGAACCCCTTGGAACAGGCAAAAAAGTTCGCGAACCCCCTGATGTTGAAATTAGTAACATGTAAGAAACAATAAAAAAACAGCATGTTTGCTTTCCATTTTTTGCAGCATTTGATTGCAATAAACAAAAATATAATTGTAAAATATCATTAAGTGCAAACATTAATAAAAAGTTAAAACTACATCTACAAGAAAAATTATAAACAAGAAGTTTTATAAACCAACTATTTTTTTTAAGCATACTTTAAATTGGGGAAAAAATCCTTAATGCGATATTTGTGGCTGTTTGACGGAACAAAGAAACTGAAACTTTGGTTCAATGTCTGACAGTTTGAGTCTTAAATCAGGCTCTGCATCAGGGTGGCGACAGATCAGGGAAATCAGGGAGATCAGGGAAAAGTCAGGGAACTTTATCACTCAGGGAAAAATCAGGGAAATATCAGGGAATTTTGAAAAAATAACAAATTCAGGGAAAATTGATCAAATGAAGAAAAAAAAAATTTTCCTTGCAAAATGAAGCACTTTGATTTCCTACGAATTTTCCGCTAATTGTTTGTTTTAAAAAAAGTAAAATTAATGAGATGCGATTATACAGTGCCGCATATTTGTGTATCTTTTTTCTGTAAGGTCAAAGTATTTAATCCTAGGATGAGCTTCCTAAGATTGCTTCTGTGTATGTAAAGTTGTTTATTTTACCTAGCTTCAACTTTCGTTCCACGCATTCCATGCTACGTAAGATAAACAACCCTACAGGCAAAGAAGTCGTCATTAATGACTTTACTCCCTTGCCTTTACCCATTGTCTTGAAGTAATTAGCATACTGCTACCACAAGTGCAAGAAAAAATCTTTGTTTGGTAAATTAATTCTGAAGAAATCTTAAAAGTAATCACTTGGCGTTTTTAATTTAATTGCTAAAATTGAATTTTGACTCAAAATTATTTATTTTTTTTGGCATTCGCTGTCATTTCAGATTACAGGAAGGTTTTTTTTCCCCCAGACTTTAAAACTCTTTTATTTTAAAACCATATACATATGCATTTTGAAATTAGTAATTGTTTTTGCATTTCAAGGTGTTTTGTTACTAAAGTAGTCTTAAAATTTTTTTTCGACAGCTAATGAAATCATTTAAAATTGAATTGTGTACATAAGTAAATATTTTTATTATTTTTAGTAGTTAAAATGCTGTATTCAATCATTAAAAATAAAGTTCTTGATTAGAGAATAGCTCAATATGAATGGTTGTTGAAAGATTTCAATTTTTTAAACATAAATATGTATATTCTTCTGAGTGTAGGTAAAGGACAGTAACTGTACATTTTTCCTTTTTTTGCATTTTTGTCATCTATTGTACGTTATCTTTATTGTACATACTCGCTTATTTGGTTTCCGCTGAAAAAGAGGCGCGAAAAAAAAAAAACGTCCAATTCCAACATTTTCCTATTGTTAGTACTGAATCCACCACACATTTCTTCAAATATCTTGAAAACTAATTTCTGCAGATGTTGCCGTTTACCTGCACACGGCAATTTTATTTACGTAAGTAAAACTACACTACTTCTTTACATAAACTATCACTTGTTATTCTTGCAGTAACAATTATACTGCTTGAAAATTCAGTTCAAGATTATTTCCATTTAATTTTTTTAGTTTTATCATGATTAGATATGTCTTTAAGAGCGGTTTTAATAATTTCTTAGAATTCTTATGTTAACTGGTTCCTGGAAGTATTTCTTTTAGATTTCCTACAATATTTTTCTGTCGATAATTTAATATACTATTTTTACCAAAAAAAAAGGAGCATCTTTTCAAAATATATTTTTAATTAACAGCTTAACCCGTTTTAAACACTGCATTTTATTTAATTTGTAGCCTTTTCAGGTAGGGCAAAAAAAGGAAACCATTATCATTGGTAGCGTAAATCAGGGAAATTTGGTGAACTTAATCAGGGAAATCAGGGAAAAGTCAGGGAACTTTTTTTTCCAGTTCCTGTCGCCACCCTGTGCATTCAATCTGCTTCGGTATTTATCTTTGAGATAAGTATAGGAGGAAAATCCTTTCTCGCACAGATATGTTGTATACAAAATGGTAATAAAATTCGAATTGCTTTTTTGGACAAAACAGTATAGTCATTTCTTACACTGAGCCAGAAGTCAATTAACGAGAGCTCTTTAAAGGTAGTTTTCAATGAATTATCACAGGATAACTCGATGAGCATTTCCTTTTCAGGTAATGTCAGGGTGTTCTATAAGCATGGATTTCCTTCAAAAGGATTGCGTATCCAGTTGTTTGAGAGAGGGACGTTACGCCTATTAGGAAAATACTCGTCAAAAGTTAGTTCGAGATGTTGCAGATGTTCACATACATTTCTTTTAACCCTTTCATCAAGTTTCATTGAGTTTTCTGATAAAAAACTACTAAGAGAAGTGAAACAAGAAAACTCACCCATTTCCAGGCATTTGATTCAGAAATTCAATTTTTTTATCATATCTTCAATTTTATCATATACAACGAAAATATTAACAACTGCACCTTGCAAGGATAGATTTAATTCATTTAATTTTGAAAAGATGTCAGCTAAATATGCAAGCCTTTGCATCCAAAGAGGATCGAATATGCAAGTGGACAAGTGAAATGGATGATCAACAAAAAATGCTTGGACTTCTGACTTCAATTCAAATAAGCGTGTCAAAATTTTGCCACGGGAAAGCCATCTAACTTCTGTGTGAAGAAGTAAAGTAACATGAAGGCTTCCCAATTCCTCACAAAGCGCGTGAAATAGACGGCAGTTTGTGGCACGTGATTTTATGAAATTTACAATTTTTACCGCATCATTCAAAGTAGCGGATAATTCTGCGGGAATACGCTTACATGCTAATGCTTGTCTATGAGTGTAGCAATGAGTCCATTCAATTTTCTCGTTGATCTTCTTTACTCGCACCACAAAGCCAACAAATTTTCCTGTCATTGATTTTGCACCATCCGTGCACACACCCACACACAAAGACCAATCTATTCCATTTTCTTCAAAGTAACTGTTGACCAGTTCGAAAATTGCTTCTCCAGTTGTGTTGGTTTTCAAAGGTTTTGCAAATAGTACATCTTCTTTAATTGTATCGTTAAAAATATACCTAACATAGACAAGTAATATTGCAGCGTTTGCTACATCAGTCGACTCATCAAGCTGGATCGCAAAATTATTCTCTTTTATTCTATTCACAAGTTCTTTCTCCACATTACTTGCCAAATCAGTAATTCTGCGTGATACTGTGTTGTTTGATAGCGGAACCAGGTCAATTTTTTTTGCTGACTTTTCTCCCAGCATACACTTAACAATATCTTTAGCACACGGTCCAATTAAATTTTCTGCAATTGTATGTGGCTGTCCAGATTTTGCAATTCTATAACTGACTCGATATGAAGCTTCAAGGGCCATTTTACTATCTTCGTTGGATTCTAGCAGGAACGTAGAGACGCTACACTTTTTATTATATTCCAATTTTCTTTTAAAATATTCGATAGGTTTGTCCTTGTGTGTCGGATGCTTTGTTTCGAGGTGTCTTCTCAGAAGTGACGGTTTCAAACTGCTGTTCGCTAGAACTTCGTTGCAAAGAAGACAAAGCGGTCTAGGTTCAGACTCTTCTCTAGTAAAATAAAAGCCCATTTGTAAATAGTCACTGTCATATTTTCGCTTTTTTCCTTTTTTCTCCCCTAGTTCACTTTTCTGTTTAGTCGGGGGAGGCGGCAGTTCATTACAGCTATCTATTTCAATATCCTGTGTTGATTCGAAAGTTACTGCTGATGTTGAGGGTTGATCGATTGACTGCTTGTCCATTTGTCGCTCAACCAAACTACCAGTTTTCAACCATCGATCCATAACAGCAGAAAGTTATTAAATCATAAAAATTACCAACACGAGTATAACTTCACAAACAGAGTAGCAAGTTCACGTAGCAAAACCAATTGCAAACAAAATCACTTGTTTTCAAGCATCTCTAAAGTATCTCTAAATGCGTCTGTTAACAACTATTTCCCCAGAACTATGAGCATGCTGATGTTATATATTTTTGAAAACGAACAGATGGGTAAAATCCAGTAATAAATTTTAAGTTTGGAGCCTTTTGCTGTCATGTCTGCTATTCGATGACTGAATTCGACGGAAATTCCCGAGTTATATTTCAACCAGATTAGAAATAATACCCCTAAGATGCATTGTTTGAGAATTCTTTATTTTTTTCGACATATGTATATTATGTATATTGTTTGATTGACTCCACGCGATGGCGCCTTTTTAAGGTCATTGTGATCCCCGCCACAGCTTAATACAACGTTTCTGCATGGCGCCTCGCAATAAAGAAGGAAGGATATCTCTTTTTGTTGTCTATCGAAAAAAAATGAGAAAATTTCTTTTTAACCTAGATTATAAAACCGCTGAAAGATATTTTTTTTTTTTTTTGAGCTTAATAAAAGAGTCTGGCGTTTTTTCAAATTAAAAAAATTTTTTAGTAACTATTGTGCAAATTGAATATTTTATAATTTTTTACCAAACTAGGAAAAATCCGCCATTGCACCGAAATTTTCGCGAACCCCCTTCCTGCACCTCGCGAACCCCTGGGGGTTCGCGAACCACCGGTTGGGAACCTCTGATTTAGAGTGATCTCCAAAATGCAAATTTTAGCTGCGCTAGAACTATTTAACATGTACAAGAGACAGAAATTTTGGTGCAGGTTAAATATTTTAATATTCAGGGATAAATTTAAAAAGATATTAGCTGGATCATTCTTTTTCTCTAACAAAAATTTTCAGCGCAAATAATTTCTTCGGATCTCTTCTAGAGCATAAGCAACAATAACAACATAAAATTGATCATATAATAAAAAGCATCTTTTAAATTAAAAATTAACATTTTAACTTTCACAAAAGGAACTTAATTCTAAACTGCAATGGAGGGGTCTGGACCTAGAGGACATTCTTTTTTCTACACCAATAGTGATACGTTCCATGCAAATAATAAAATATGAATCTATTGTGGAATTGGGGCATTTAGTAACAAAAGGAGTAAGTAACAAAACAAATATTTGGAGATAACTAGAACAAATGATACGTACGTGAAACATCAATCTGTTTTGCATTGAGAGCAAAAAAGGGTAACCCTAACAGATTTTGCTGTTCCAAATGATTTAGGAAAATAAATTACATTAACTTTGCATGAAGTTTACTAAAAGTATACTTTTTTGTTACTTACACGCCCTTACACTTCATCAAGTTTTGTAATAATTGCATATTATACCAAATGTTAAAACTTCAACTATGTAACATACAAGCACAAAACTTAGAAAAATCAAAAATAAGATTCAAGCTTTTAAAACAGAAAATTATTCAGAAAAAATTGTCTCCAACTTTATCAGAAAACATTGATGTTTATCACTAGCGCAGCACATCATTCGAGTGAAGGGATTATAATAGATCTTACCTACATAGGCAATATACAGACCTTATCTATATAAAGACATTATCCATAAACTGCCACAATAGGATTGGCTGCATATATTAAAATCAAGGGCTATGGGGTAGCCCTTGATGGGGGTGCGACATTGATCTCGATATTTTGGAAACATTGATGTTTTTGTGAAAACATTGACATTTTACTTTAGATGTTTTTGTATTTTAATTGAAAATTATAAAGTTTCTCAGAGAGAAGCAACATCGATTGAAAAACATCAATGTTTCAAGATATCAATCTTCAAAAAAAAAAAAAAACGATGGTATCTATAAATTGACCCAAAACATTGAACTCTCGGAAACATCAACATCAATGTCATACCCCTTATACTACAGTTGGCTCTCTGTTTAACGACGCTCTATTTAACGACTTTCTCTACTTAACAATGGCTTTTCATGGTCCCAGATGGTCTGTTTTAGTTTTAAAAGCATTCTATTTAAGGACGATTTCTACTTAAGGACAATTTTTTGTGGTCCCTTGAAAGTCGTTAAACAGAGCGCCAACTCTATATACAAAAGGCATTAATAGCTGACTAAAGTAATGGAGTACTATAGTTCTCAAATACAGATCTCATTTTCACACATATGTTGCAAAATGATTCTTATTCAATTGCATTCATGATTTGAGGTGAAGTTCTTTTCAATATATTTGTC
The DNA here is from genome assembly GCF_026930045.1 of Uloborus diversus. Lineage (NCBI taxonomy): Eukaryota > Metazoa > Arthropoda > Arachnida > Araneae > Uloboridae > Uloborus > Uloborus diversus. Next base: position 49,669 of record NW_026558873.1, on the reverse strand, counting down.
GGGTATGTATTCTTTTGTATTGCTTAAACTAACATATATGTAAAATTTATTATTGACTTTACTTAGACATTTCTGAAATAATAGCTATAATTCAACGAATTGACGCAATGCCAAAAAAATTCAGATCCACTAAGAAACACTTGTTAGAGATTATCATATACAGCGTTAGAAATTACTGCTCGTCCACTGGTCAGTGAAACCTGCCTCGGACCACCATAAAAAAATTATCAATGGTTCATGGGACCACCAACTGCTATCTATTTTTGATCACACTCTGCTGGAAAAAATCTAAAAGCATTAGCCTAGCCAACTATTTATTTGTCAAACCGTTGGTTGACTTCTTTTACAGTTAATTTTATTTTCAAAAGTTTTATCTAATTTTAAATCGCACATATACATTTTACTTGCACTTGGAGAGAAAAATAACGTCCCCAAAAAAATTAAAAATAGTCAAAGTTCACAAATTTTTGGTAGCTTATCTTAAGTGTTTAATGAAATTGGTTTTCAGACTATATACTTGGCTATTTGAGATTAGATTAAAATGTTTATTGCCAAACTTTTGCCAATTAAAAATTTTAAATTTTGAAACATTCAAGTATATTAAAAAATCCTCATCAGAAGAAAAATGTTTTATACTTGTTGGCTATCTGTTTTGCATTGTTATATTTTATACCATTTTGAACTATATTCGCAGTACAGTAATTTTGCAGTTAAGTGTTTTATCAATGAGCTAAAACTTATTAAATGTAATCATCATAAAGTGTAAGTAATTGTTTGGTACAAACATATTTAGTGTTTAATTTAAAGTGGACCAGTGATGTTGTTTGAGGACCAGTGCATGTTCACGTTGACTGGTAAAAGGGATCAGTGGAATCTTCTACTGATTTCTAGCGCTGAATGTAAATCTGTAGTGTAGTATAGTCAAAAATATATGTCATATATTGATAAAAAGATTGATGTTTTAAAACATCAACCATTTTATCACATGTTTTAAAACATTGATGCTTGAAAACATTGATGTTTTTTGGTTGATGTATCAATTCCACTGATGTTTTAACACTTTGAGGTCTAGGTTCGAGCGTCACTCGGGTTGCCGTTTCTGGTGAATTTAACTAAGCCCGAGATTCTCTTGTGGTCAAACTTTTACTCTCTTGGCTATAAAAATATGAGATATACATTCCTAGCCTTTTTAGATACTAGCTACGAACCTTTTACTTTCAAATAAGTAATATAGATGACAGAACCAAGCAGAAATAATTATATTAAATGTGATAGAATTGGGGGTTTAAGTTTGAGCTCATGATTTAAAATGTATCATACAAAAGCAAATTTTATTAAATAATGTTTATTTATAAATTAAACTTATTTTCAGATATTTGTTCAAGATTTAGGTAAGATTCTAATTTAGTCTATGTAAACTTTTATGGTTAAAAATTATGTTTTCCAATGTGTAACTTTTTTTTTGTTTCAAACATGCTTTTTTTGATAATTTTTTTTAATAAACATTGATTCTTAGTTCCTTAAAATAGTTCCTTCATTATGAAAGAAAACATCTTGAAGTAGGTAGTACAATAAAAATTACTAAAATACACTTCTTCCAAGAATTTTTAAAAAAATCATGCAAAGCGCCAAAAAACTCCAGTCTGGAGGGTGATATGTGGTCGAAATAGCTCAGACCTGAATCAATTTCTTACATCGATGTTTTGAAACAGCAATGTTTTACCATTGATGTTGCACCTCTACTATGGGGACTCCCAAATCCTACCTTTGTTACACTTCTGGCGATTACGATTTAGTCCCTAAAAAGAAGCTCCTTCATAGGAATATTTTCATCCAGATCGACACAGCATGGCAAGAATTCTAGGAATATTTGACATCTAATATTTTCAATAGATTTAATTATCATTGTAGAAAATATTTCATTAAGGAGCAAATCAACACTTTGGAAAAATTTCAATCCTTAACTGTAATATTTGTCTTTAATTTTAAAATTCTTTCATTTTTTCAATATACTAATACCAAAAGTCAAAAATTGCTCTAAATTGCAGTTACATTTGAATAATATTCTTAATTTGGTGAAAATATAGAATAAAATAGTTTTTCTAATATTTTAATGATTTGCTTACAAAAGTAAAATCAAAAAGAGGGAAAGAAAGTTTTTGTCTCTACTTACAGTTTTTATAACTTTCAGACTAAAATTGCTAAAGCATACAAGCTATTGTATTTTTTACTTAAGAAAATCTTCATAATAGGGTAATGACACCGATAACTGGCACTTTAAGAGTTAGTCCTTAAACTTACCTCTGTTTTCATTACTTTGAAAAAAAAAAAATTCAATGCAAATATTTTTGTATCAAAGAATGCACATCTGTGCATCTATTTAGTTCACTAAACGCAAAAATATTTGAATTGATAGTTATAAAAAAATATATAAAAATTTATCAAAATCATCAGTAATTGGCACCTGATACGCCAGTGTATGACACCTTGTGCTCCAGTGATTGGTACATGTTAATAGAACTGGAAAATCACTTCATTTTCACTTTTAGGTTACAAACAAATTTTATCATTGAAAGAAACATAATGTTAATTTAAAGTAGGTAATTTTACATAAATGAATGTTAAGTTGCTCATCCTGATGTTGAAAAAGTATTTTAGAGAAAAAAATACATGGAAAAAACGTGATACATGGAAAAAAATATCGAGATTATTGCTGTTTTATCAGTTGGTACATGCAATTTTGATTTTACCTATTATAACTCTTTCCACAGAAAAAGAAACATTAACCGAATGATTCTAAGGGACCATAAAAAAATGAAAAGATTCTCTACAGTCACAATATCCGACTGTGAAGGACAAACATATTTGTTTTTTATTGTTTCTCTTAAAAATTGAACAGTAGATTCTTTAGGATTCAAATCAATAGTAAAACCCATATAATATTGTTGCTGTAAAAGTATCAGAAATTAAACTAGTGATCCATTGTACAACACATTATTGTTTATAGGCACATGTGCCAATTACTGGGGTCTGCCAAAACTAAAGCACCATTAAATGGCATCCATCATTATTTTAAAACTCCAAAATGGGACAAAAATATACTTCTACCCACTCAAAGTAACACCTTTCAACTGAACAAAACTTTTGACAACCAAAATTTAAAATATATTTTAAGTCAGCTTTTAATGCATTGATGCGCATGCCTCCCTTAAGCCAGAGAAGAAGCTTTTGCAACAAAAATGGCTGATTTGACACAAGCCACAATGGATTTTCTTTCCTATGCACTGCTACTTTAGTAACATGAATTGAAGTTATAATCTTTAAAGTAAATGTACATTCAGTTGGTATACCGCCTTCTGCTTTTAAAAGATTAGATATCAATCTTATTTTAGGACATTTTTGTTGGAAGTGCCAATCACTGGTAACCTGCCTATTACTGGGGGTGTTATCCTATTAGGAATGTTTACAACCCAATTGTAAAACAGCGATATAACCATCCTCCCCATAAAATAACAAATGATTTGAAAGATTTACCTACAACTATCACAAACATCAAGATCAAAATGTTTTTGCAGAAATGAATCACTAAATTCTTCATTACATTCCAAGCATATCGGACGATCTCCAAAAATAAGAGGTGCAGGCGTACTTATTATTGGTCTTGCTTCTAAATTGGCATCAACATCTTCATCTTCTGCAAAAAAACCAGCCCCTGTATCACGAGGTAGGGCAACTGATCCAACTTCTTTTTGACTGACTGCCCTAAAGAATAATTCATGAAAAAGATAATAACACATTTTTTAAAAATAGCTATTTAAATCTACTTGAATGAGAGTTTGGTTAAATTGATTATCAGTGTGTAAATACAGGGTGATTCAAAAGTCCTTAGACAAACTTTAAGGGGATGTCAGGTATAACGAAACAAGTAACTTTTGCTATAGAGCAAGCAGAGGCGTGCACACGTGGGGTCATCAGCAGGGGTAGAAGTGACGGACTTGTCACATATAGGACATTTTCCACAAAAAATATAGGACAAATATAGGACACATTATATGAATATTTTTGCTATGAAAAAAGAAATAATACATATCATATATTATTCAGCTATTTGTATCAATGATTTTGTTTTAAAAAAACTTCAAACAAAATACCTTACATCTATAATGACTTTCCTGTAGTTGAAAGAATAATTTTTGAAAAAAGTGTACTTTACAGACTAAATAACTAACCAAAATTTGAACAAAGATAATTTTTATTTTTTCTTCCTCACTCATGACCCAAGTACTAATTCCACTGCTCTTAGATTTTATATCTAAACTGAACCCTTTACCACCACCCCACCCTTTGTATTAAGAACAAACAGAGCTCAGGAAGGATCCATCCGATGTTTTTCAGAGTTTTCTTTATGCTTGAATGTTTTAGCATGCTGCCTCAATTGCGAAAATCCACTATTGTTTATGGGCACTGAACAGTTGCAAAAATGGCAAAAAGCGGTAAAATCATCTTTTCCTTTAGTGCACCATGCACCAAAATTTGAAGAATTAATGTCCTCCTGGTTCAACAACTCCACACGAAATGTTGTTAAGCAATGCGATTTTGCCATTATAATTCCATTTATTACAACAAACTACATTTTAACATCATAAGGAATTAACCATTCCACGATCCCAAAATGCCACAAAAAGAAAAGATTGCAAAAAGAAAATTAGAACATTCCGATCAGAAAATGCACCGAGCACAAAAATATACCAACGAAAACAAAAACCATGATGGAAAACAAAACAAATGGTTGTTGCCCCCCCCCCCCTCCCAAATGCAAAATTCTAAAACCAACTATACCATACTATACTAAACCAGCACTAGTTCTCGAAACTCCACCCACTATAGAGTGACGTCACATTGCTGTAGCTGCCTGATGCAGAATTTAGTCATTTGAGTTTTTTAATTTGAAATTTGTTTGCGCAAGTACTTTCAGCGAAAAATCCGATGTCAGTAAGTTTATTTACAGTCCTTTTTAAAAGATATATATGGTATAAAACAGGAATATAGGAAATATAAGACATTTTTGAAAAATATAGGAAATATAGGACAATTTTGAGGCTTTTTTTGAAAATATAGGAAATATAGGATATATAGGACTACTTCGACCCCTGCATCAGGAGTACCCCCATTAGCTCAAAAAAAAAAAAAAGGAAAGAAAAGCAATGAGATTGAAAGTTTAGAGCACCATACTGTTTTGCTGTAATTTGCAGTCTGCTGAAATGGCTGAAAAATGAGACTGAGGTGGCTGTGGCTGACTGACAAGGAAGCTTCTCATAACCAGCTTTTGCATCATACACCCAGTCTTCATCATTTCTTTTTCAAGTATAAGCATTTCAGCAGTTATGTTGCATTAGTTTTTTTTTTATAAATATTTTCATAAAACGGTGCTGCAGAACTTATACTTCGCGAAATCAAGCCAAGTTCTAAATTTGAATGGGAGCTCTTTTTGACACCAGTCAAATGCATTTTTACCCCTTTTTACACAAATGAAGTTCATAAAACTTTAACTCTTAGTAAACGAGCTAATGTGTGCATCACATGACTTCCTTTTACGCCAATTTATTGATACTAGTAGTGTCTTGGAGTAAGCAAAGAAACACGTTAAATATTTTTGCCTGAAGTTTGTTGCGAACTGAAGCAAAAAAACATTTTGCATGGATTAATTTTCCCAATGTTGGACATTTTAATATGATTCAATGATTACCTCTGTAAAGATAGGCAATAGTGACCAAAATAAAACCAAATTAACAAATTTAAAAAAAAAATTTAAAAAAATGCCAAATTTGTAGTTAAGTTGGCGAAACTTGGCGACCAAAAGCTTGGCAGTATGTTGCCAAGTGTTTTCCAAATCATAACACCACTTGAATTTGTATTGATATTAACAATGATTTCCCCCTAAAACCGTGTAAAAGACCCCCTTAGGAACATTCGAATGCAACCACCAGAAAGGGAGGTGCACAACTAGACCCAACTAGGAGTTTACGTACCAAATTTCAACTTTCTAAGACATACCATTTTTGAGTTATGCGAGATACATACGCACATATGGAAGTCAGGAGAAAACTCGTTCTAATAAATTTAGGGATCGTCAAAATGGATTTTTGGGGTGTCTGTACGTTCTTAGACAAAAATCCACGCATGGTCGGGTTGAAAAAAAAACTCAACATTCATTCGGGGGAGAGCAAAATGGAAATTAAGGCCTATTTTTGGGTCAAATTTTTTTCGAGAATAGAATACTTCCTTTACTTCCTAAAAGGAAGTAAAAATAACAAGGAATAGCATGCTTATCATGAAAGAAAAGTAAAGATGCTTGTGTGAAAATTTAAGGTGCTCAGGGGCATACCAATGGGGTCTAACGTCCCTGGTGAACTTTAAGGATGGTGCCCTCTGATCCTAACACCGTTTCATAAAAATTCATTTTTGAAAATAACATTTGCAATTTATTATGAAAAATTAGAACCTAATCGAATGTAAAATATTCCTGCAGGGGCAGGGGGATTCGGAGATTTCTTAACTAGAAAAGCCTCAAAATTGTAGTTGAAAAAAAAGCAGTTTTAGAAGATCTTTGAAAATTGGTAGGTTGGGTTCTCTACCCAGGTAAATTTAGCAATTGAATTTCTGAAAGCGCAACTGTGGTTTACCTTTGACTGTTTTTGAGAGAGAAGGCAATGGGGGTTTTCCTCCAGTAATATTCGAAATCATAGTTCGAAAAATGAAGTTTTAGACGATTTCAGGTGATGTTAGAGGGAGGAGAGATTGAGACTCTCTCTGGAAATGTTTCGAAATTGAAGCTCCAAAAATGCTATTTTGGCCTACCTTCGGAAGGGATGGAGTTTTCAGGGACTGTCTCTCAGAACATGTACAAAATTGAAGCCAAAATTCACGACGATCTTAAATGGTTTTGACGAGAGAGGGGGAGACGCTCTCCCGAAAATTTTTAAAGTTGTCGCTTTAAAAACACAGGTTTAGTTGATTTTAAGTACTATTTCTGGGAGGAGCTTGCTCCCCTTTTAATTTGTAACGTATATTGTATCTTATTTGAATAATGTTTTAGAATATCTCTTTTTTCATTGATCATTGATAGGTAAGATGCCGCCCCCTTTTTGAAAAAGAGAGCTTATCCGAGGCGGAAAACAGCCCCTAACCCTTCCCAGATACGTCACTGCAGTGTTGAAGTATTGAGCAAACCCATACTTTGAAAATTCTTCTTTTTTGACAGGGTGGGAAGCATTACAGAATGTCTGTTTTCCTTTTTGCTCTATTCTTGCTAATCTTCTTAGTAAAAATCATTAATCAACTTTAAATTCATAATATTTTTTTGAAATAATCTTGCAAATTATGGCCCCTTTTCCTGCTGTACTCTTGGCAAGAGTCACTCCTGTGTCCCTAAAAGGTACCACATCAATCAAACAGTGTTAAAAGTATTTTTACTGGACAGCAAATGCTCGGATTTAAAAAAAAAAACAGGTTGGGAATTGAAAATTTCATTATTTAAATCCAAAGCACTCAAATTGTTTTGGAAAAAGAACAAAAAAGAAGATAGGGACATAGCTAAGAAAGGGAAGGGGGAAGTCCCCGAAACTTTTCCCTTCATTTTACGTTGCCAAAAAGTAGAGTGAAAGAGCGTTTGAAACTTTGATTGTGAAGGATTTCTGTAGGAAAGTTCCGAAGCCTGATCCTTTCCACTATCTTCATCAGAAATGGCTTACAATTACATGTTTAGGAAATTTCAATTCCCGAAACCTTCAACTACTCCCACTCAAATTCCAGAGAAACGCCCAACTAAAAATCCGCGAAAAATGCACCTTATTCATCCTTAATGATTGTCTAAAATTTCGTGTTTAGGACCTCAATTTCAAATTATTTTCCCCGAGATCCCCGAACCACCCCTCATTGCATTTCTGAAATTTAAATTTCGGAAAATATCGAACGTTTCTATCCTCTAACATTACCAAAGATTCTCTTAAAACTACGCTTTAAAAACTTTTAAAGTTAACTTCGGGAATTTTCCGGGAGAGCTCCCCCTCGCCAGCATTGTTGAAGATTTTCTTAAACTTCTTTTTAAGTTCTTCAACCAATTTCGAAAACTTTCCGAGGGAGAGCCCCCGAATTTCTTCTCCCCACATCAACAAAGATCGTCTGAAATTACATTGTTAGAGCTACATTTCGAGCTATTTCTAGGTGATACCCCCTTAACCCCCCAATTCTCTACACAATCGGAGATAACTGCGTTTTTAAAAATTTCGAAAAATGGACGGGGGAAGGGTTCTTGAACCATTTCCCCCTAATATTACCATAGATAGAATAAAATGCATTTTTAAGACTACAATTTCGAAAATTTCTCGAGGGAGAAACCCTCGAACCCCCTATTATTAAGCGACATCTTATGCTTATGATTAGGGTCATATTTTTAGTATTAAATCTAGTGTTGACTCCCTTCCTCCATTTTAAATCAAAAGCTATATTTTCTTTCTATATTTAAGATGTTTTTTGAAAAAATTCAGATACCACCGCTTTCTTGTACTCTCTTAATTTTTTGACCGCGCCTCGACCATGCACCCCTTTTTCGGTAGTTATCTAAACCCCGAGGGCTCCCTAGTATAGCGGTACCCCTATTACTACCTTTGAGAACAAGGGGTCGCAAACAGAAAGGGCGACTGCTAGAGGAAGCTCAGCGCCAGGGAAGTAAGTATAAGAAAAGGAGGACAGAAACAGTATAGTTTAATCTGAAATACACCATCGTATTTTATGTATTTCTGCCATAGCCCTGGCTGTAGGGCAGTAAATAACTGAAAATAGTTTGACCTGTTGGATACCCTGAAGCAGGGCCGTCCCAAGAGAGGGCCTTGCCAGGGGCAAATATTTTCTGATGCCCTTTGCCACACACAGAGTGGTGGGCATTTTTTGGAAAAGTACCGAACATTTTTTAAAATCAATTATTACATAATTAAACATGTAATCTGAAAAGTAATGTGTTAAATTTTAAAAACTTTTTTTTAATAAAGAATTTGAAATGTACGAGTAGTAAAAGCTTAGTTTATGGCGCCCTTTCATATCTAGGTGCTCGGGGCAATTGCCTTGTTCTCCCCCCTCTTCCGATGGCCCTGCCCTGAAGACAGCTCTGTTTTTTCATGCAGACCAGGCAGAAGCTGAGCTACCTCTGATTTAGCACCCCCAGAGGTATTAATTGAAGTATGTGACTACTAACATATTTACTGTGCCCCCAAGTTGCAAGTCTGACGTCATGGATCAGGCAACCAGGGCCAGTGAGCATATCGTCACCTCAGAGCAACAGTATGGTACCTTAGTGTTATTTCTGGAATTAGATAGCTCACTGTTGCTCTGAGCAACGATATACTGAATACTGGGTACAGCACAAGATATTCGAATATATTAAGCTTAAAAGAAACTGTAGACAAATGAATATGAATTGTTTATAAGGTCACCCACTTCTAAGATCAGTTTCAAACAGACTGGAAGGGTGACCTTATATCGAGATACAGCTCGATTATATCTATTATGATTCATTTTACAATACTATTTTTGAAATTATTGATTAGTATATTCAAACTAATTCATATAACTTTCTGAAATATATATTTTTTACGCATGAGTTTGTTTTCTTTCTTCAGAGTCAAGTAATGAGGTTCGGTAGAAAAATCGAGTTAGCAGATAAAATGTTATACTTACTATAGTTGGAGCAAACCTAACTTGGCAGTATTGTGAAGGCTAGACAGATCCTATCTCAGTATTGCATCATTGCCAGGTTAGGTTTGGCCGAACTATAGCTACCTGAAATACACCGCCAGCTCAGTCATTCTAGCCAAGGACAGCAGTTTTGTGCTTATTAGCACTCAACAGCCCGGCATAGGAAGTGAATGAGCTGAAGGTGGAAAACCTCTTAAGGACCTTTAACCTTCAAAATTTTCGACTTTCTGGAAAAAATATATGTTATGCATATATTAATTCTGAACAATTTGATACCTTATTTATTACCGTACGCCAAAAACTTTTCAAGTTATCGTAAAAATGCGTAAACTTTCCCCATAGAGATTTATGTTAACAGCAGCTGTTTAAGCCTCTTTTTCTCAGGTGCCGGTTTCTTCGGTTTTCCCGTTTTGCGCGCATGATATCTCAGAATGTTTTTTTATATATTTCCGTAAAACTTTTAATGTATGTTTATCTGGTTTATATTTATGACCTAAACCTAAATTTAGTTATTTTTTAAAAAAATATTTTATTATTTTTTGGAAATTTTATAAGTTAATATCGAAATATTCCAAAATTTTGGGCAAAAAAACATTTTTTTAAACTATTTACTTTCATTTTTAGTTAAAATTTAGGTTTACATCATAAAAATAAACTAGACAAACATGCATGAAAAGTTTTTCGGAAATATATAAGAAACTTTTGAAGATATCATGCGCGCAAAACGAGAAAACCGAAGAAACCGGCACCTGAGAAAAAGAGTCTTAAACAGCTGCTGTAAACATTAATCTCTATGGGGAAAGTTTACGCGTTTTTACGATAACTTGAAAAGTTTTTGGCGTACGGTAATAAATAAGGTATCAAATTGTTCAGAATTAATATATGCATCACATATATTTTTTCCAGAAAATCGAAAATTTTGAAGGTTAAAGGTCCTTAGACCCCTTAAGGAAGCCAAGAGTGCCAGACAAATTGAGTGCTAATAAGCACAAAACTGCAGTCCTCGGCTGGAATGACTGAGCTGGCGGTGTATTTCATGTATTTCTGCTTTAGCCCTGGTCAATGGGCAATAACTTACTGCAATTATAGCTACCTACTTGGCGAATCAGAAGAGATTGAAAATTGTTTTTGAGTTATTGGCTGGCACATTCCATTCTAACACATTTACTATAGACTGCTGCTTGTAAAATTGAAATTATTAATTAAAAAAATTATAGCAAAAAAAAAGCACCAGTTTGACAAATTAACTATGTATTTAAAGTAAAACGCCTAATATCTCATCCAACCTCGACACACTGCTGGGAGCTACTTATTTCGCTTGCTGTCAGCTTATTTTCCTGTTGCCAGGAAAAAATCTAGTCAAGTATCCTACCGTAGGTAATTTTGCTGTTTTGACGTTTATGACGGGACTCCTGATAATTTACTCAATAAAAAGTTTACCAGGAGTGTGCACAGGAGAGGGAAGGGACACCTGCGCCCAATAGGGGCCTAATATTTTCAAAACTAGGCTTGGAATATAGAAGTAAACAATATGAAGGGGGGGGGGGGACAGAAAACTCATTTTGTGATGGGCCTCAAAATCTCTGTGGATGGCCTTGTGTGTTACATATTTTTGATAATGCATTGATACTCTTATCCTTCTTTTGTAATTTAGGTCTCTGACATTAACTGCAAATAATTGGAGTTGTTGAAAGATGGTCAGGTTGTACCTATGATTCTTACATTTGAGTGCCAAAGATACTGATGATGACAGCAAAGGAAACTAATAATTCCGCATTTGTGAAAGCAAATAATGTTAAAAACTGTGTAGCATAAATCTGCAATAAATGAGTTTGTACTTGTAATAAATGTTTCGTTTCATTGAAAACAAAGTCAACTATGCACAATTGATAAGTTTATATAATTTTGATAAATTTAAAATTAATGGTATTTATTGTTTAATGAAACATTGCATGGCTAATTACAGGAACTATTTTTTTTTTTTTTTTTTGGAGGAAGAGGGAGAAGTGTAATTTTTGTGAAGACTGATAGAAAAAAAAATTAATTTGAATTTTGACATCTTGAATTCAAATTATGTTTTTTGCAATCACATATTTTTTTGCGTATGTGCAGGCATGTGTGTGTGTGTAGGTGTGTATTTGTGTCTCTGTGCAGGTATGTGTGTGGGTATGTGCATGTTTGAATCTGTATGCAGGCATGTATGTGTGTGTGGCGTGTGTTTGTGTCTGTGTGCAGGCATGAGTGTGTGTATATGTGTGTGTGGGTCCTATGTGTGTATATGTGTGTGTGGGTCCTATGTGTGTAAGTGTGTTGTGTAGGCATGCTTGTGTGTACGAAGGATATGGACGCAACCTGGAGACTGTTTTCGCTGGAGGAGCAGCATCGTGAGGCCGGTCAACGGTGGTGCTGGCAGAGGGAGGCGTTGGGAAAGTAAAATCATAGCACGCCAAAAACAGTCAAGTGAGAACAATAAGCAATCGTAATTGCTCAAAAAAAAAGTTGTAATGCTATTTACAAAAAAACAGGAAGTATTTCAAGGGTAAAATATTTTTTTATATTGTTTTGCCGTACTTGGTTATTGATTGCATCTTTCTCTCAATTATAATGCTACTCGTAAATTGCATTTTTTGTCATTTTCTAAACCAAACGTTCTTCTTCTCTTTTTTTTTTAAAGTAATGTTTCTTATAAAAAAATAAATCAGTAAAAAGAAACTTAACATCATTAAATATTTACAGAATACTGAACACTTAACTGTAATTTGTTTCGTAAAAATATTGAATCCAATGATAAAAAGAAGTTCTAATTATTTAAAAGGTTACTTTTATACAGAAAACATACATGAAAAAGTGTAAAAAGTGTAAAAATAAATCGATAATTTGCAATTAATAACTATTCATTAAATTTCAATATTTCAACTATGCTGTTGCTTTTAATAGATGAAATACACCACTGAACAATCAAAATGTGATAGAAAAGATTTTTTGTTTCAAAGTTTTATGAACACGGTACCTGTTACATTCAGAGTTTTCAAATCCATGATTTCTCGTTGACATATTTCACAATAATTGTGCTTTGTGAAAATAAAATTGCATCTGAGCTGTGGTTACCCCCCCCCACCCCCCAAATATACTTCTAAAAATTCAACTTAAAGCAAAATGTATTGAGCTAAGCTATTATTATAACTAAAAACCAATAAAAGCAACAATTGTTTGTGATACAAGTTACATGGAAAAAGTAACAAGGATCGCGCTAAGGATTTCGAAACGTTCGCCAGTAAATTCGCCAAATTTTTAAAGTGTTAGTCAAATTTCAAAAGTTTAAGTCAAAGACGAACTTTAACCCATTTTAAATGTATTTTTGTCTGTAGAAATATTTAATCAGTAAGTAAATTATAACTTAATTTTTGACAATTTTTTGAGGTTAAGAGCAGGTATATCCAGGAATTTTTGTCCGTTTTTAGGAATTTGGTGAGAAAAAAAAAGCAAGTTAAGTAGTTTTTCCAGGGTTGGCTTTCTGCCGGCAGAAACTGGTTTTTGCCATGCCAGTGGCAGAAACTGGTTATAACCGGTAAAAACCGGCAGAAACTGGCAAAAACTAAAAAGTGTCTTAATAACTCAAGCAATTACTCAATGATATTTGTTTAAGGTAAACTAAAAAAATTAACTTCATTTCATCATTTTAAAAAATAAAAAACTATGCTAGTGCCTTTGATTTAGTTCAGAAAGGGAACTTTTCAATTGCAGATGCTCGTAATATTTGGATTAATCTAACAAAGGACGAAAAAATTCATATGGGTGCTTAGGAAAGAGGAGTGACATTGAGAATTAAACAGGCATTACTGATTGTAATATGCTCGCTTATATGCTTCATCTAAATTGCTTGTGATTGAAATTATCATGTGCTTCAAGACAGGGTTCATACACTTTTGGTTAAAAAAAGTTCCCTGACTTTTCCAGGTTGTTTTTTAGAAAATTCCAGGTTACTCGCTTCATTCAAAATTTAAGTTTGAATAGTAATATTTTCAAAATAATTAAAATTGTTTAAAGTAGCGATGCAGAAGAACTGAAACTTCTCCCCTTAGATTAAAAAAAAAAAACTTGTTTTTTTTTCGTTTGTTTTCTCTGTCAAAATTTTAAGTTTTTTTTAAACATTTTGTTCAATGTTTTAATTTGTTTACTATTTGTTGAAAACAGAGTACTTTCAACTTATTTTAGCGTTTCTTTGATGTCACGCGTAATATTATAGCGTTTTGCTGTAGTCCTGCAGCAACCTTTTAGCATCCGCTTTTGGTTTACAATACTTTTTATTTTCTTATAAGTAGGTTACACGAAACATATTGAGCAAAATGCAATGCTAAATTTCCGTATAAATATGATTAACTTGTTGCATCAATCGGCATACCATGTAATGCATAGTAACAAAAATCAACATCCGCCAATCATAGGCCAATGCCAATAATCTTTTTTTTTTTTTTTCACATATTAAAGGACGCTTACATTAAAATTTCAAACTTTCTTTTCCAGAAAATAATAGTTAATTTTCAAAAATTCATAACTTTTTGCACATTTAATGTTATTTTCAATATTACACATTGATATAAACGTCCAATTCTGTTTCTGGAAGTTTAAGTCTACTTCCATTGTGCAAACGATCAAATATGGCGACAAAGTGAAAAATTTAAAATAATAAGTAGATTTTTGGATTTGTAGTATAAAAGTAGTAATAAATAATTAATAAACCTTAAAACACTACAATAAAAGCAAAATAGTCAGTATTTAGCACATAAAAGTCTAAATCAATTAAAACAAAAAAAAAGTGTTATGAAGATTAAATTTTGCATTTTTCCAGAAAATAATTACAAATTATCCGGAAAAAAAGGGCACAATTTGTGTTTTTTTCAATAGTTTACATTGCAATTAACATCCAATGCCGTTTTCGGGAACTTAGGCACTTGAAAAAGTCTTGTGTACTTCCATCTTCGGAATGACCAAATATGGCGGCTATGTCCAAAAATAAGAAATAACTTTTTTTTAATTTGCTGCATGAAGACAATTAAAAAATAATAAATCTTCATGATACTACAATTCATTGAAAAGTTTTTATCACATTTGCGTCCGAGGCAGTGAGGATAAGATTAAGTTTTAAGAACAAAATTTTTCATTTCTCAAGAAAATTATTTCAAATAATAATAGAAAAACAATTTGCAGACCATTTTTTGTTGTTTTCATCAGTTTTCAATTAAAGAAAACATCCAATTCTGCTTTGTTTTTAGAAACTTAGGCATTTTTGGATCGTATCTACTTCCATCTTGTGAATGACCAAAGATGGCGACTACGTTTCACACGTAGCTGAAATGATTTTCCGATCAAAAAAAAAAAAAACCATTTTCCCCGATCGACCCTCCCATCTACAGGTTGTGCTTCCGAAGCAGTAAATTGTCTTCTCTCCTGTTGAGTTTGTGCATAATTTCTGTTCACCTGATTTTTTTTTTCCCTTGGGAACTACTGAGAGCCAAAAATGGCGGCTGCTGAAGATTTTTTGGGTCGCCACTTTTTTCATTGCTTTAAAATTGTTACAATTTTTTTTAAATACATCGATAAAAATGAAGATTAGATCTTATAAAACGAAATTCCCTGGGAAAAAATTGGGAAAAGAAAAATTTTGGGGACACATTTGGAAAATTCCTTGACATTTTTGACTAATTTATTTTCCCTGATAATTCCAAGTTTTCCCGGAGCGTACGAACCCTGAACCGAACAGAATGTTGTGGCAACCCATCTAAAACTTTAGGCAGTAGAAAGAAATGCGTTCCCCTCACTGACTCCATGCAAGAAAATCTTCGCTCTTTTGGCGCATTT
This sequence comes from Uloborus diversus, assembly GCF_026930045.1. NCBI lineage: Eukaryota > Metazoa > Arthropoda > Arachnida > Araneae > Uloboridae > Uloborus > Uloborus diversus. The sequence goes on along the minus strand of NW_026558873.1, from coordinate 34,060 downwards.
TTCGTTGTGAAAAAAAACGTTCATTTTTCGATTGCAGTTTTTAAGTGCCAGCGTCGGTTTAGATAAAAATTTACATTTTTTTTCGTGAAATCACAATAAAAACGAAGACTAGATCTCATAGTACTTAATTCCTTGGGGAAAAAAATTTTTGGAGGACAAAATTTGAAAACTCCCTGACTTTTCCCTGACATTTTTGACAGTGTCATTTTCCCTGACAATTCCCGGTTTTCCCGGAATTCCCGGAGCGTACGAACCCTGCAAGAAGAAAGTGCCAGAATTTTACTTGCCAATATTAACGTAGATTTTGTACCTAATGTCACAGCTTTGCAAAACAAATTGGCCCTATTTCTCGAAACTTATTTTCCAGTCGAATTTCTTCCACTACCCCAGTTACTACATGGTGGACCAGTTTAAAAAATTATACAATAGATGGAAGTTTCCCGAATATTGCTTGTTCATTGATGCATTGCCTGCTAGCTCTTCTGTTGCAAGAATATGCTAAAGCTTCTCGTTTGTGCGTATTAAATTGAGAAACTATTTAGATTTTTAAACCACCTTTTCTTAAAGGCAACTGCAGGGTCCAAACAATGTAACATTTGATTTTGAATTGTGATTATATTGTAATTAAATTTTGCTTAGGTTAACAATTAATTATTTTTTTCATGCATTTTCTATTATGTTAATAATTGTCATTTTATGAGTTTTTGCCAGTTTCTGCCGCAAATTTGGCAGAAAGTGGTTTCTGCCGTGCCGGTTTTAACCGGTTTCTACCAGTGGTTTTAACCGCCTTGGCAGAAACTTGCCAACCCTGAGTTTTTCCAAATCATATGTAATTTTTCAAAGGAAAAAATGGCTAAAAACAACTTCAAGTGATATTTATCATTCTTCAATAAATTTAATATTAGAAATAAAAGCTTTTAATGAAGTAAAGACTGCATTCCTATCTTACTCCGATGTTTCAGACATCGAACACAATGAAAGAAACACGCCATTCAACCATTGAGCTCTATATAGTATCCTGGAGAGAAGCTACAATAGTGGAAACTTGAGCTCGCTTGGCGGGAGAAGGGGTAGAGTGAAAGACTAGATTTGTAAGATTATCGCTGTTTCGCTGGCGTTACGATTTTTGCTGATGCACTGTGCGATCGCTGATCTCATTGGATGCAACCAGTGATGCAATAGCTGCGCTTTTTGGGAGGATGGCAGTTTTGTTTTTCTCTTGAAAGGAAATAATTGATGCAATTGAAACTTAAATGAAGTATTGTTGTGTTGTGTACCGTATCCTGTTGTAAAACCATAAAGGGTGGACTTGACACTTATATTTTATGTGAAATATGTTACAGTAGTTAGTAGTACAAGTACTTATATTAAATTAAAAAAATAAAATAATCGCGACCTCGATTACCTCAACTCATTTTAAGATGAATCTCGCGGGAAAAAGCGCGCATCTTAAATTCAAATATTTTTTACAAGAAATGAGAAAACAAGCAAAAAGAAAGATAATCACAACTACTGAGTTTTGCTAGTCGTAAAAGCAGAATCATGAGAGAAAATTGAAAATTCCTTACTAAAATCAATTACAAGTGTTTTGTTTGTTAACTCATAAGAATTGACAGTAGATAAGAATTTTAAATGATTAAGCTTTCTACTATTGTGTGCCAATAATGAAATCGTTACCAATCGCGTAAATAAAGGCTTACAATTGTTCTTAAAACTTACTTCAGAAAGGTTATTTATACCTTCAGTTCAATATGAATCAAAAGCCCCAAACGAATTCTTTTGTAAGCAGGAAAAATGTGTTCTTTCTATTACTATCAACGGGTCAGTCCGAACACATATAAAATAGAATACTTTTTTTTTTTTGAGTAATCACGAATTGCGTACTATTCTCACTTATTTCCCAAGTTTGATGTTGCTCTGATTTTTCAGATTACCATGACGATGGTTGTTTTTAGTACTTATTTAAGAGCGAAATTTTCGCCTTCATAGTTACAAATCATTACCATGACGACGGTTGTCATTAATATTTATTTAGAGAGCGAAATTGTCGTCATCATAGTTACAAATCGTCAGCGGATTGGTTTTATTCATATTTATTTATTTTATTTTATTTTCAGGGCCCAACTCAATCAGACTTTACATTAAAAAAAGAAGGTTTTTCTGGGTAAAATTACGTTTTTTCAGGCGAAAACACCTGTATGGATGAATTTAAACAGTAAAACTTTATCTAAATTCAAAATTTCCCGATTACTCATTTCCATCAGTTAACACTGATAAGAAATAAAAAATACATAACGTAATACGCTGTAAATAATCTTTATGATAAATGTACTGGTGGACATCGGCCATAAAATCACAATCTTAATTACTGCATCCTTATCGCTATTTTATTTTTCATGGATATGCCTCGTATTATCTATTCTGGAAAATCATGAGTCATTCTTGGACGGGTGCAGATTTCTTTGCCATTTACATTCCATTTCATCTGTAGAAACATGAACTTCAACGAGTAGGGTCCTATCGCAATTCGTGTTTGCGAAAAACTCAAGATGTCAAAATTCGAATGATTTTTTTTTCTCTCTAAATAACAGAGAACAGCACGGAAAAGGAAACGTAACTAAACTTCCAAGTGTTGCTACCCCCAAAAGTAGGATCAAGGGAAAATTTTAAATCTTTTTCAAAGCCTTTCTTGCTGAAATAAATGAGAAGTATTTTGTTTATTTAACAGAAACGGGCCGAACAGATAAAACTTTTAAATCAGTGATCTTTCCCTCGTCACCAATCGCATACATGAATAAAAGCTTAGGATTAAAATGGATGATAAGGCTTATGAATGAAAAGACATCCGAATAAAGCTTTTGTTGAATGTCTTTTCATCCATAAGCCCATTTCTTTTGCATTGATGAAAGCGTTCCTTGTAACACCGAAACACGTGTCTGCAGTAATCTGCAATTTGTGCTTTCTGACGTTGTTACTTCTTACTTTACTTTTCAGCACAAAGATATTTATTTATCTTATGTTATACCATGCACTACATTTTCATGATTTTCAAAAACTGTTAGATTGATCAATGTGGTATATTTTCGTGCATTTCACCTTTTACTATTTAAAAAAAAAAGGTTTCAGAGGCACTTTTAGATAATGTTTTGACTCACATAAATGATATTAGCTTGTTTTCTTTCTAGAAAAGAATGTATAAGAAAATTTTAAAATAACGATTATCAGGCCCGTCTTAAATGTGCTTATTTACTTTAAACAAGAGTTTGTTTCTACTAGCATTCTTAAATATTACCCTGCGCCCTGCATTAGCTTATAGATAAATCCCTTCCGTTACCGTATTTTTTTGTCCTTCCGTTGCCATTAAAAACCATATAGAATTAAATATCTACTAAAATTAAAAAAAAAAAAACATTAGTTTCTATATCCCGTAGGTTCTTGGTGAACTAATTGAGATGTAGTATTTCAGCATTGGAAGGACATCAAATTGTCACTTTAGTTATGGACCTATTTCATGGTTGAAATAAAGAAATTTGAAAAAACTTACCAAAAAGTTTATCTATACATTCAAAACATAAAAGTTAACCTAAATATTATATGCTGATAATAAGTTTATTTGAAAAACAGATGTAACAAAGCAGAGATTTTTTGCTGCGTAAAAACATAAACAGAAAACTTGATTTTGCACTTGATTTTCTGAAAGTCATCAAACTATTTGGAAAAAACAGGTTAAGATTCAAGAAATTCAATTATTTCTGATGGGAATAGTATATGGCAAGTGGCAGATTATTAATTTTTAAAACTCAAGTGTCAATCTCCTTTTTCTTGGGATTCACCTTTAGTAATTAACAGCTGAAAAAAGTAGAATAAAGTAGAGATCTGAGTTCACCAAATCAGGTAACGTTTTTTTTTTTTTTTTTTTTTTTTTTTTTTTTTTTTACGTTTGTCATTTTCCCACGCTGTTTTCATAAGAAAAGGATAATAAAATAATGCATGAAAAGTGAATAATCGTCATTACTTCCTTGTTTAAGAATATTTGTGTGCTTAAATTCAGAAATTTATTACGCCTGGGTCGTGGCTATTGAAATCAAATTGCAGCAATTCCCTCACTGTCATCCCCTCACTAATATATACAATGGGGGAATGATTCGGAAATATTAATTCTGAAACATCACTCTGAATTTCAAATACATTTCTTTTACCACGTATTTTCTAATTCTAAGCGAATTCTTTTCATGTTTTGTTTTGTTTTCATAATTATTTTACGATAACCACAATTTGCTGATTTGCAACAACTGTATTTTTTTAATGAAACATACTTCTTTTTAATAACACTGCGCGATAAAAAAATAATAAAAAAAGAAAAGAAATGAAAATGCCTCTTTAAAAATGCTTTTGACATCATTCTTGCTGACCCATGCGTAAAAATGAGCTCCTGAATCCAAATATGACCACTGTCCCCCTCCCCTCACTTAAAATTTTTCGAAGTAGCATCCCCCTAATTAGTTTTCTGTATTTAGACAGTTAAATATCCTTTTTTTTGGAGGGGAAGAGAGCATTCATCTGAGGTGCAAGAGAGGTAAAACGTTCAAAAGCATGAACATTTGTGGTAAGGACCCCTCCTTACCCCCATGAGGGAGTACCCCCCTTCCCCCCTCCCATACTCACTAATGGGGGTACTACAAAACTACTAATATGGGGGTACTATGGGGGCGATGCATTACCCCAGAAATTTAAATATACATTAATTATAATACGAAAGGTTCACTACTGAGGATCTGGCTACTGATATTTGTTTTTTACTTTTTAGTTCATACAGCTACAAAAGCGCATTTTTTAAAATTTTATTTTGTATTTTTCATTTTATGTTTGCGTACACATTTTCATTAACTTCTTTCTTCAACTTTGTATAATAAAATAATGGATTGGGATATAGGCTTAAAATGTGCATTTAATTTTAACCATTTTCGTACTTTTCCCAAGGAAAATCTGCTGAATACTTCGGAAAGAAAACCTAAAACTTCCTTGTAGAAAAGAGATAAAGAGAGAAACATACAAAAACAATACTGTGAATGTAAAAAGACTTGGTTTCGTTTTACTTTAATTTTCGCGAAAATTTAAGTCACACGAAATATTTAAACTTTCTATTCTATTCACATAAAGTTCACTAAATTTTTTATCTCGCAAAGTCTCCGATACGTTCATTTTCGCAAAAATTACAACTCGTGCAAGTGCTTTTACAGTAGGTAAATGGTTAATAAATTGAAATAAATCTGCATTTGTTTATGAAGTACTGTATTAAATAATCCTACGTTCTCGATGGAAAAATACTAACATTTTTCATAATACAATTAAATTTTTAATCAACAAATTATCTGTTTATTCTTACTCTTATTAAGCGAAACAAACTAAAAACGAAGGGAAAGAAAAACATATCTCCGAGCGATGGAAGTTCCCTCCCTCTCCTTCTACGTCAGTTCACGTCGCCCCGAGTCTTGGCAAAATAGTTGCCGAAAAGTAGCCAAATTTTTATTCTTATACTAAATAAAAGTAAAGAATTATTCTGTTTAATGATGTATATATTCAGCAGACCGACAACGTGATGTGGTTAAAAACCGGTCATTTGATAACAAAAAGCAAATGGGTTATTTTTAAATATTTTTTAAAGCTAGCGAGAGTCCTCGTAGACTCCAATGCTAAGACCATTTCCTAAGCCTAATGAGGGGAACATTGGCGAGATTCGAAGGTTACACTCTACCCCAATCCGATTCGACCCGATCCGCACTCCAGGGTTACTATACAGCTCAATGCATTCAACAAGGCATCCGCCATCACTTTCTACTCAGTAGCCACGCTGCGCACTAGATATCCAATCAGCGAGAGGCGCAAGTACAGTGACACAAAGAGCCGAGAGGCAAACGTCATCCTTCCTCCGATCCGATGGACGATAACGCTACGATCCGATGCTAATGCGCGTGCGCGCACCTCAATCTGCTCGGAGTGCTCCAAGGATAAAACAACTTTCAGTGATTGCTAGTCTGGGAGTTTTGTGAAAGGTTCTTTTTTAGGGGTCGGAATTTTGAGATGGGTCCGTTTTTAGGGATCCAAATTTTGTGAACGGACTTAATTTTTATCTAGATTGACTTCTGAAGGGAAATTTTTTTCCTCTGTGTATATTTTAGAGAATTTTCTGTTCGCCAATAAATTTGCCAAATTCGAATTTTGTTCGCCGATTTTACGATTTTATCGTATTTGGCGCATTGGCGAATGCTTAACGCGGTCCCTGAGTAAGATCAATATATTTTTTGCGATTTACAATGAACCATGAAAATTTAAAATTACAATACATTTTAACTTTGTGAGATTAAAAAAAAATATTTTTTATTCTAAGAAGAAAAAGAACCAGACAAATAAATGGTTATGGTTATAAAGTTTCGGTAGCTTTCTAGAAAAAAAAAGTGTGTGTGACTGTTTTCAGATTTGTATTTAATAGTAAAAGATAACTTGCAGATAATCGGAAAAATAAACCCACGAATTGAGAATGACAGGACAAACGTAAACAAGGACAACAGCTGCAGTTACAGGTAACTTCATTCCCTCATTCAATTTTGTGATTGGCTACCTCAAACTTCCGGCCATATGACGAAACGTCAAGCGAGGAAAACATTCGATTTCAACCCTATGCGTTTCGATCGAACGTCAAAAAGCAAGTTGAAGTGCAAAATTCGAACGATTCCGAAAACGTTCGAATTTGAAGGAGAATTTCGACCGTTCCTGATTTGATCGAACGCGTTTCAGTTGAATTCCCCGCTTAGTTAAATTCATTACCAAATTGGTTTTATGGCTACAAAAATTGTAGATTTCAAACACACAACAAAAATACAAAAATAAGGGCTCATTCTTTTAGTTCAATATTTTTTCAAAAAATAGGAATAAGTGCTTATCTGCTTATTAAAGAAACAAAAATCAAACACTTAAAATTTCATACATAAAAATAGCAACAAGAAAAAATTATTCATTGATTTTTAAGATAAAAAACAAGCTATCTAAAACAGCACATATTAAAATAATTATAAGATGCAAAAGGATTGAAATCTGAAACACAAGAAACAAGTCCCTAGGTTACTTCTTCCGTGCGGAAAAAGTACAGGTAAGAAAAATCAGAACACATATTTCTAATCCAAAGATTTAGAAGAGAGAAACAAGTTCGAACAAAATTGAAATTGCATCAACTTTTATATGACCAAAGTAGTATTTTGCCTATTTTATCGGTAAATAAGCAAATTGATTCTCCAACACAATCTCCAACACAAATTGATGGCTTCAATGTAAATCACACAAACTATATAGTTTCAGTACATACCAAGCAGCTTACTGCTTAAAACAAAAAACATACAACTAGAAATCGAAATAAATAATCAATGAATATAAGATACACATGCTTACTTTTCGGCATTTGCTAAATTAGCTATTCTTGCTTTCCGTAACTGTAAGGCCTTTTGTTGATTATTTTTCATTCGCTGAATTTGGGTTGCAGACAATTTCTTTGGTTCACCATCCATTTTTTCTGAAAAAGAATTAACTAAATAAAGAACCAGTTAAAATTTACTTAACCCACTTATTTCATATTATTAAAGCTTTCCTAAATAAACAGCATTATTTCCTTCAAAATACAATTAAATGGCATCCTCAAAAAAACTGCTAATCAGACTCAAAAATTCAAAATTAAAAAAAAAAAAATCATTTTTCAAATATATTTTTTTGAGAATGCTGGCTTGAAAATATAGTTAACTTTTTGAGCGTTCTTAAAAAACCAATGTTTTCCAAATAGAAGTCTTTTCCCTTATTTATACAAATACAAATGTGACGACCAGCAACAGGCTCTGGGCCCAGCTAGGCTGGTCCTAGTCAATTAATTAGTCCCCAATGAAGATCAATGGCCCTCTTAAAGCTATCCACTCCCTTGCTCATTACCGCCTCTTCCGGTAAGCTATTCCAAGTGCCCACGACCCTGCTAAAGTAGTAGTTTTTCCTGATTTCCAAGTTAGCCTGAGATTTAAATAGCTTAAAACAATGACCCCTTGTCCTGCTTTGCCCGCAAAAATTTAATCCATTTACATCTTTCATTTTGATAAATTTAAATAACTGAATCATGTCCCCTCTGACTCTCCTTTGCTCCAGGCTATACATGTTAAGCCTATTAAGTCTGGTATCATAATCTAAATCTGAGAGTCCCCTTACTAATTTAGTTACCCTTCTTTGAACCCTTTCCAATACAAAAATATCTTTCTTCAGATAAGGCGACCAAAACTGAACAGCATACTCCAAATGAGGTCTTACTAAACTCCTATATAAAGGCAGAAGAACTTTCTTAGATTAGAGCAACATGCGGTACCTTGTCAAAAGCTTTTTGAAAATCGATATAAACAACATCCACACATTTTTTGTTATCTAAAGCTGAGGTAACCTTGTGGTAGAAATGCAATAAATTAGTAGTACAGGATTTACCTTTCCTGAAACCATACTGCAAACTAGTCAACAGACTATAAGTCTCTAAGAACATCATGATCTTAATTTTGATCAAAGTTTCGAAAATCTTACAAATCACCGAAGTCAAACTTACAGGTCTATAATTCCCAGCAATACCTTTAGACCCCTTCTTGAAGAGTGGCGTTATGTTAGCCGGCTTCCAGTCCTCTGGCACCATCCCCGAGTTATAAGAAGCATTGAAAATATTCAAAATAACATCCACTAATTCCTCTGCACATTCAACTAAAATTTTTTACTATAAAAATTTTTACTGATATAGAATTACAAGTAGCAATTGCAATAACTTTAATGCCTAGTCTGACAAAAAGGTACACACAAATTTTATACAAATACAAATACAAATGTGACGACCAGCAACAGGCACTGGGCCCAGCTAGGCTGGTCCTAGTCAATTAATTAGTCCCCAATGAAGATCAATGACCCTCTTAAAGCTATCCACTCCCTTGCTCATTACCGCCTCTTCCGGTAAGCTATTCCAAGTGCCCACGACCCTGCTAAAGTAGTAGTTTTTCCTGATTTCCAAGTTAGCCTGAGATTTAAATAGCTTAAAACAATGACCCCTTGTCCTGCTTTCCCCGCAAAAATTTAATCCATTTACATCTTTCATTTTGACAAATTTAAATAACTGAATCATGTCCCCTCTGACTCTCCTTTGCTCCAGGCTATACATGTTAAGCCTATTAAGTCTGGCATCATAATCTAAATCTGAGAGTCCCCTTACTAATTTAGTTACCCTTCTTTGAACCCTTTCCAATACAAAAATATCTTTCTTCAGATAAGGCGACCAAAACTGAACAGCATACTCCAAATGAGGTCTTACTAAACTCCTATATAAAGGCAGAAGAACTTTCTTAGATTTGTTTGAAATAGACCAATTGATGAACCCAAGCATTTTGTTGGCTTTGTTACTAGCAATACTGCACTGTTGACTAAACTTGAAGTCCTGATTTATAAAGACACCCAGATCCATAACATTTTCTGCCTGATTTATGACTGAATCCTGTAAACGATATCTCATACGCTTATTTCCATGACCTAAGTGTAGCACTTGACATTTCCCTACATTAACTGCCATACCCCATTTATCTGCCCACTTAGTAATATGATCTAAATCCTCTTGCAGCTGTTTTACTTGTTCTTCATTTTCGACAATCCCCATAACTTTTACATCGTCAGCAAAACAATTCATGCTTCCAGAAATATTTTCATTGATGTCATTCATAAATATAATAAACAAAAGAGGCCCTAAAACTGATCCCTGAGGAACCCCACTTAAAACATCACTCCAATTAGAATGATTTCCTCTCACAACTACTCTTTGCTTCCTACCAGTAAGCCAATTTCTAACCCAAAGTAAAGTTTTTCCTCCTATTCCAATGTCAGCTAACTTGCTGAGAAGAGCAACATGCGGTACCTTGTCAAAAGCTTTTTGAAAATCAATATAAACAACATCCACACATTTTTTGTTATCTAAAGCTGAGGTAACCTTGTCATAGAAATGCAATAAATTAGTAGTACAGGATTTACCTTTCCTGAAACCATACTGCAAACTAGTCAACAGACTATTAGTCTCTAAGAACATCATGATCTTAATTTTGATCAAAGTTTCGAAAATCTTACAAATCACCGAAGTCAAACTTACAGGTCTATAATTCCCAGCAATACCTTTAGACCCCTTCTTGAAGAGTGGCGTTATGTTAGCCAGCTTCCAGTCCTCTGGCACCGTCCCCGAGTTATAAGAAGCATTGAAAATATTCAAAATAACATCCACTAATTCCTCTGCACATTCAACTAAAATTTTTGGATAAATATTATCTGGTCCCGGAGCTTTAGTTGCTTTAATCTTTTTCAAATGAAATAAAACCTCCTCCCTGGAAAATACAAAATCCTCAAGCTGTATAATAGCTTGTGTCTTGTTAGTGTCAACTGTTGAGATACAGTTATCGTTAAACACACTGGAAAAAAAGTTATTTAGAACATTTGCAATATCCCTATCGTTTTGGATTAAATTTCCATGCTCATCAACCAAAGGCCCAATTTGACTGTTTCGAGCTTTCCCAGAATTAGCGTAAGCAAAAAACCTCTTAGGGTTCCCATCAATGTCATCTGCCAGCCTTTGCTCCAATTCCCTTTTCTGAATCCGTACCAAATACTTAAAATTTCGCCTTGCCTTACCATACTGGAGCCTCTCCGCACTCTGACCAGTTTCTTTAAACTTACGAAAAGTGGCTTGCTTATAATTAAGAGCTTCTTTAGTCTCCCTGGAGAACCACATGGGCCAAATTTTGGTACTAACACCTTTTCTCTTAAATGGAACATAGTCCCTAACGGTTTTAGCAAGTTTATCCTTAAATTCCGTCTACTGCTGATCTACGTCGTTATTTTCCAACCCTGACGAAAAAACCTCTTTCAAGCTCTGCCTAAGTGCAACAAAATTGGTATTTCTGAAATTGGGCACAAACCTAAAATTATCATCTTTGCACACTTCAAATTTAACCCGGAACCTAATGCTGTTATGATCACTATCTCCAATATGCTCCCCTACACTCAACCCCTGAACAAAACTACCTATGTCACAAAAAACTAAATCCAAAATGGCCTCCTCTCGAGTTCCCTGAGTTACAACTTGATCTAAGAAACAGTCACCAATTACTTTTAAAAATTCCTCTTCTTTGCCATTACCAGGATAAAAATTATTCCAATCAATACCCGGAAAATTGAAATCCCCCATTATGATAACGGATCCCTTACTAGACATGTCACTAACAATACGGTACATCTGTTCATCTTGTCCCTGGTTTGAATTAGGTGGCCTATAAATGTTTCCAAAGCGTAGCTTTATGCCCTTACTGCTCATCAACTCCAGCCAAACCATATCAATATCAGTAGGCTTATCATTTATGACCAATTCATTGCAAATAAAATTGTCTCTAACATAAAATAAAACCCCACCACCTCTTTTACCTACTCTATCCTGTCTGAATAAATTATACCCAGCAATATGTAATAACTCTGCATCAGATTCGGTAGCCCATGTCTCTGTAATTCCGATAACATCCAACTTCTCATCCATAACTATGCTATTCAATTCATCCATCTTGTTCCTAATACTGCGAGCATTGGTATAGAAAACTTTAAGCATGCCTAAGTTGCTTTTATTTAACACCCTGAAATTTCCTAAATTACAATTGTTAACATTACTACTCTTGTTTGTCACTTTATTTCCATTTCTAGCAATACCCAAAAACATTTCATTCTCTCGATACCTGGTGCTTGAACCATGCCCCCCATTCCAACTTAGTTTTTTGACTCCAAAGCCCTTAAAATTAATCCACTAACCATTTTGACCCCTGTAGAGCTCAGATGCAGGCCATCCCTAGCAATCCAATCCCGTTTACAGTGACTCCATACATCAATGAACCTGATACTGCGCTTTTCGCAAATTGACTTCAGTAGCAAGTTCATACACCTCGCACGTTGATTTAGCCAGCTCCTATGCACTCCATACCTGGGAAGCAAACCAACCACTTGGACATTCGTCGAAAAGCTGGTTGCTTTATCCAACAGGGATTCCCATTCCCTAGAAAACTCCTCATTTTTACTGTGGCCTACATCATTTGTTCCCACCCACAAAGTAACCATGTCCTCCTTATTCAATACTCCCTTCTTTTCAGCAACCATATTAACGTCTTTTACCCGAGCCCCTGGTAAACAACACCTAGCCACCTTACGCTTTACTCTCCCAACTGTGTTACCCACCTCCCTTACCATAGAGTCCCCCAAAATTACACCCTTAGTTTCCCAATCTAACTCCTCATTTGAAACTTCCCCCTGAATCTCTGGAACATTTATACCCTCTACAACTGGCTTACACCCTAATGCTAACTGGGCTTCCAAAACTAGCATCTTAAGTCTTAAGTCTGAGAGTTCAGCACATTTAGTGCAAATATAATCCTCTTCAAAAACAGACTCATTTTCCCCCTTATACAGGCAGAACATATGACATAAATCACAAGAGATCCACCTGTCCCCCTTCCCACTCTTTACCTCTTTCATAGAGGTAAATTCACTGAGTAGAACACCCATTTCTACTCAGTGAATATGTTCCAAAAGGCAAAACAGTAAAATAAAAATGCAAAAAAACACAGAATAAATACTAAAAACAGCAGTAAATAAACAGAGTTGCTACACCCAATAAAGCACACAAGATCAAAAACCAAGAGATCACCACATGTTAGGCTTAGCTCCAAAAAATGCAAAAACACTTCAAGAATACAATAACAGCAAAAATGAGCCCCCAAAACACAATAAAACTAAATTACATGATAAAGTGAAGTAGAAAAAACCTAAAACTAGACAGTAATAATGAAAAATTATAGTAAAAAAACACTTATCAAATTAGCAGCAAAAAACACTCCCTGCATCACAGGCGGAGTTTACTATGTGTTGAAAGCCCTCCTGAAGAGATCAGGTAAACCATTATTAGTGACAGGTTTGGCTCTATTCTAAGAAAAAACTTTTTTTCTCTTTAAATATTAGTCAACATTGAATACCCCCCCCCCCCCTGAACCAAAGGTTTTTTGCTAACAAAAATAAAAGAGAAAAGTCCATCTGCTAAAAGCTAAATGACATCACTATGATCATGCCAAGCAAATGTAGAAACAATATTCTTGATTATGTCCAGGTCTCGTAAAGTACTGTCGTCATTGAAGCCCCCCCCCCCCCCCGCAATACAATGTCTTCGGCTTTTTAATACATTCAACAACTTCTGAAAATATTCGCGTGAAAAATTCACTTTATGCAGTAGGTCCAATTTTTTTAAGCATTTGCAATCAGATTACATCTACTTTTGTTAATATTTTCTGGGGTAACTATCCCGAGCTTAAGCATTTTTTATGCATAAAAGGGGGGGGGGGAGCATTTGCCTAATTATAAAATACAAGCATGTTCCAACAGTGTAGGTAATATGTATTTCATTTCTGCTCTTCAAATTCTGATATTAAGGAGCAGTTTTGTAAAATTGAGGAGCAACATTTTTGACAAGAAAACAAACAAGTTTTAAAAAATCTAATATTTCATGTGTGCATTTAAAAAGTTTTAAAAATTGACATCAGTTACATAGAAAAAAAAATTCTTTTGTTCGCAAAATTTTCGATGCAATTAACCATATTTCATACTGTCTTTTATGTGTTTTGAATCGCAAGCTGCGATGCTGTGCTATACCACTTATTTCCAAAGCCGGTGTACAAACATTATAATGAGAAGACAACAGATATCGTTTACTTACAGAAAAAAAAAACAATTGCATTCATCTTCAAAGTTGCTGAATCATCCAAGTCTGCCGAATTGGTAGGCTTGCCACACTTCTGAAATTTATTACTGAGAAACACCAGAATACCCTCCAGCCAGGCGCAGATCCTGAGGGGAGGGGTCATGGGGGTCCAGACCCTCTTTAAATGACCAAAGACAGCCTAAAGCTGCGTTTTAGAGACTGACCTTTTACCAACTTCACTTCCGGGTTCGTAATGCCCAAAAGACGCCTGGTCACCCTGATCACTAGGACTTGTGACCCATCCTTCAAAAAATTGCCTCCTCCTAGACCAGAACACCCCCCCCCCCTTGCCTTCAGCATCAAGGGTATTCTGCTGTGTGCAAGTAAAGGGCAGTAACTGCAAAATTTTCATTTTTTTGCATTTTTGCCATTTATTGTACATTATATTTATTGTATAAGCTCTTTTATTTCGTTTCCGCTGAAAAAAAAGCGCAAAAAAATGTCTAATTCCAACATTTTATTATTGTTGGTATTAAATCCAAATTGCATTTCTTCAAATATCTGGAAAACTCATTTCTGCAGATACTGCTATTTACCTGCACACAGCTTTATTCCCGGGTACACACCTTCAGCTGACTTTTAGAGTGTTTTAGAGGGTAGTTTATTCTCAATGCTACAAATAAATGGTCAATAACTATAAACGTAAACCAAAAGCAAGAATAAAAAATCCTAGACCATCATGTTACAGCCCTTGTTGAATTGACATGGATTCTATCATATATAAAAATTTGAATTTTTGGCATCTTGAGTTCAAATTATGTTTTTCGCAATTGGGTCATTCCACGTCAATTCAACCAAGCCATGACACCCTCCGACTCGGATTTTGATGAAACTTGGTGAGTTTAGTCCTTCAATGTAGAAAAGTATCTACATCAATTTTTTCTTCTCAATCTGGTTTAGTTTTCATTTTACAGCCAGTCGAAATTTTGAATGTTTAGTATTTTCCAAACTATGACGATTCTGCTTGTTGATTGAAAGTAATTTGTATTTCATTTATTTTTCAGCCAATTTTTATGAAAACTTCCAGTAATATTAATGAAAGTATAAGGATTTCAGAAAAAAAATATTTTCATAATTTTTTTTTCTGAAAGTATGAAATACATTAAAGTCAATATCAACCAAAGGAAATATGATAATCAAAAAAATTCTTTTTTCCTGATGATCTTAGATGTGTGTTCTGTCATTAAAAAAAAAGGCTTTTTCAGTTCTTCAGATTTTTAGCTTAAAAATATATCTGCGTCGTTTTTTTTTTTAATTTTATTTTTTTATTTATTTTCCCACACTATTATCAAAAAATGAATGCATTTAAAAATATAAATATCTTAATAATTTGCACATAAAATACTCTTAATTTTTATTTCAGTCACAAAAATGCTATTTTTTAATAAAATTCATTACATAGAACACTAGTGCAGCAAGAAATACCTTCTGGAAGGGTTTTTGGATCAACAATACTTTTTGAAGGGGATTTCTTGATCAAAAATATGTTCTGAAAGGGGATTTTTTCATTGAAACAGTCCTTTCATATGCACGAACTACTGTATTTGAATATGCATATATGTTAAAATCAATGCCTTTGGGGGGGGGGGGGGGAGGGGATCTTAAAAGTGTGTTCTGCCATTTAAAAAAAATAAATGAATGGCTATTCCATTTCTTTTTATATATATATATATATATATATATATATATATATATATATATATATATATTTAAAACAAAATATTTTCAAAAAATTTTCATTACTCAATTTGTTTACGTAGCTGTATTATTTGCTTGAAAAAAGAGCTACAAACACAATTTTTTATGTATTATTTTACTAAACATTGAGCATCTATCAAATCAGCCTGTTATTCCTATTATTTACAAAAAAAAATTTATTTACTTTTTCTCTAAAATATTGATTCAACTTAAATGTTTTTCCAACTTCTTTTATGTAGTATGATGATTAATATTTTATTACCTTTTGCAGAAATTCAAAATTTTTCAGAAATATTTTGCGATGCAGACAAATAGTTTGAATTCTTGTTCTGATTCAGTTTGTAGCTTCAGGAAAATTTTTTCATCTTCAGAAAAATCATTAACATTTTCTAAAACTTGTGCTCCATAACTAAATTTGTAACAATGAGTTTATGTCAACTCTCCCACACTACATTTAGCTTCCATTTTTCTAACTAAAACAGGTAAACATAAGCAGCTCTTAGCACACAGAACATCTAAATGTAACTTACTGCTATAGTTGAGGAATAAAGGATCTCAAAGTTTGACTTAAATATCTGACAGTTTCAGTCTTATTTTATGTTCAGCATTTAATTTGCCTCTCTGTGTGTAGGAAAATCCTTTTGCTCTTTGAAACATTGATCAAAAGGGGATATCAAATTTAAAAAAAGTTTTTTTTTTTTTGACAACATATTTATTTGTAACATTGAATCAGATAGCAATTAAAGAATAGTTTTTGAAAATACCCTTTAGAAACTCTCAGTTAAACAATATGATCCTTTTTCTTGCAATAAAACTAGAACCGTCTTTAAATTTATAACTTCTTGTACAGGACTATGAGTCTAGCTGTTTGGTAGGAATATACAGTGCATAATTATAATTTAACTTCAATTTAGAGTTTGAGTGCTTAAGAATTTTCTTTTATTTTTGAAAAACAATAGAACTGCTTTAATAATCAGATATTTAAAACAGGGTATTTTTTATCAACAAACATATTTGTATGCCCACTTGTAAAGAGAAATTCTATCTGAACAAATTTCATGAACTTCTTTTTTACATACACCACAAAGCAAGTTGCATAGTTTATTCTTCAGAATTCTTTTTTTTTTTACTGTGTAAGTCACACTGTGGCAAGTTTCACCCAGAAAAGTTTTCTTAAGTGAAAATATTTTTTCACACTTTCTGATGTATTTTTGGGTTTCAATCATTCTTTCTCTTTTTCATCAGTAAAAGCTCAAAGGAAATTGTTGTTTAGGTATTATGAGGATTACTGTAACAAACAGCAACTCCTTGTCGCACTTTAATAGTGAAGCAGGCGTTCGCTTATGCTCTAATTGAATTTTCCGATCAAAAGCTACTGAGAAAACAAAAGTATTTATATGATTTCAACTTCATATACCTTGTATCTATAAGTGTAACTTCTTCAGCAATCAGCACTCAACAAAACCACGTGTCTTGCAAGAGACAAATGAATAAATGATGAGTAAACAGCACTTGAATTATAAAATTCCGCCATTACAATAGTATTTTTGTAAACCCCCTTTCTATCCCTCACGAACCCCTAGGGGTTCGCAAACCACTGATTGGGAAACATGTAGAAAAAGAAGGATTTGTGTTTCATTTTACAGTAGGAGCAGGGTCGGATTAGCCATAGAGCAGAAGTAGCAAATGCTATGGGCCCCGTGCTTCTGGGGCCCCCGCACCGTGAGAAAAAATTCCAGAAAAAAACTACTTTCTGTACTTTAACACGTTTAAATTTCTCTCTACATTTCTCATTTATATTAAGCTTTTATAAATGCTGAGGTAAATTAAAAATTTTATTTTTTCGATAGATTGCTTTCTAGAAATTTCTCCCAATTGGAGTCTTATAAACGCAATTTTAGTTGATCTTTCTTAGTGGAAGGAGAAAAAACTCTGTTGGGTAAGAAAAGTTTCAAAACTGACCTAAAAGTTACAATTTTAGGCAAAGTTTGGAGAACGGAGAATTGGGTTATCTCTGGATTTTTTTTTTTTTATTATTCAAAATGAAGTCAATTTTAAGGTATCTTAGGAAATTTAAGGGAGTTAGGGTCTTAAAACTTTCAGCTATTCAAGCCTTAAAAAAAAGAAAGAAAGTTTTGGTTGTTTTATAACAATAGAGGAAAGGGGAAGGGGTTCTTTCCTGAAATTATGCTCAAAACTGAAGTCAATTTCAGGCTATCTTTGCAGGGAAAGGGTTTAAGGGATCGACCCATGGTATAGCTGAAAACAAAATTTCAAGCTATGTGATGGGAAGATTAGAGAAAGGGATGAGGGTCTGAACTCCCTCAGAAACAATTCTGACTTCAAGTTTCAAACCGTGGTTTTAAATGATCACTGGAGACGTTATCGGGGGGGGGGGGGGGGGATACGGGTTTGCTTTGCAAAATGTTAGAAACGGAAATCTTCAAGACGCAGGCTATCTTTAGTTCTAACTTTAGGTAAAGAGTCATGCTTTGGAGCCTTTTCCCCCGAATGTTGAGAAGCTAGGGAAGTAGGTAAGTATTCTCCTTTCGATTTTTTTTTTTTTTTTTTTTTGAAATTTTAAAAAAATTAAAGGCTTTTTTCCGGAATTTAGGATCTAAAAACTCAAATTTAAGCAATTTTTGTTGATAGCAGGAGAAGCAGGATGCTGAAATTCTTAAAGCACAAATCCTAAAACGACATTTTAAGGCTCTCTTTGGTGATGTTAGACAAGAGAGGGAAAAGGGTTACTATCCAGAAATTGTTTAAAAGTGGTTTCTTCTTAAAGCTTTCGAAATTCAAGTCCTGAAAAGGTAATTATTAGTCATCATAAACTATTTCTGGTTACTTAACTTAATGTCAATTTATCACCGGCAAAATTTTCCACCCGTGACCTGACCCGTAGATCTGGCACTGTAAACAACAATGAGCAAAATTAAGAGATCATGATAGAAGAAAAGAAAGAGATTCTGAGACACTTATGCTGAGCAAAATAAATGAATTGTTAAGAGAATATTATTTTTTGATGAACTAAAATAATTATGCGTAGAAGAAAGACTTTAAATATCGTTTTTTATTTTTTCCTCTGAGTGGGAAGAAACTAAAAAGCTGCCATCCATGCCCCGAACCTAACCTCTTTCTTTTGCATCACCAAAGGTAGACGAAAACTTTTTTTATTTGAACTTAAAATTCAGAAAAAATCAGGAAGAAAATTGTTTAACATAATCGAAAACCCGCTAAAACTACTTTCTGGAACTTCAGTTTCAAAAAATTTCCATGGGTGTAATCTCGAGTCCGATCCCGTCCTATAACGTTTTCCAATAAAGTGGCCTACAAATGCGTATTTTGGACTATAATTTCAAAAAATTTCAATGGGAGTATACCTCTCCCTTTTCAACATTGTTAACAATGGTCTAAAATGTACTTTTAAGACTTAAACTTTGAAAATTTTCTGGGTTGCCTCGGAGAGTGCATGAACACCATCCCATACCGAAACGTAACCCGTGACGGCCTATCTATCACGTTTTCACAACTTCACTTTCAAGAAATTTTCAGGGGATGGCTTTCGCGAACTCCACCCCAAAACCACCAAAGAACGTTAAAAAACAATTTCAGAGTATATAGTTTCAAGAATTTTTGCTTCCCTCCCTTTACATCGTCCAAAAATTGTGTTTTCGGAATTAAAAACTAAAAATGTGTAGTAACCATAGGCGGATTTACGGGGGTGCCAGGGGGTGCGCCGCACTCCCAAAATTTTTGGTTGCGTTTTGAAAAAAATTAATTTAGTATATTTCACCCAGAAACGCAGCTGGCAAAAAAAAAAAAGTTTCATAGCTGCTATACTAGTAAATTTACTTGAAACAAATTCAGTGTATCCTACACGTCGCTAGTGCGAGAAAAATATAGCTGTGCTCATATTAAGAATTGAAGTAATTTTATCCATTTGAAAAGAAAAAACGTGAAAAAAAAAATTCATCCAAGTAAAGAAATTTCTCAAACAATTTATTGTTCAGTGCTGTGTTATTGTATAGAATAATTGTATGTTCTGTAATCCTATATTTATTCGTATATCAATACAATTTCTTCTATTTTGAATCAACTATTGCTAATCAAGTCCACACACACACACACAAAAAAAAAAAAAAAAAAAAAAAAAACATGACTCTTGAAACAAACATAATCAATAAAATCTACTCCGAAATCAACTAAAAACCAACATTTTTATGGTAAATTTTCTAAAGTTCTTGAAGGAGGACTCCCGGACTGCTTGCTGCAGTGGTGCATTCACGGGGGACGGGGACACAATACTGGTGACCCTCCCTACAAAATGCCGAGTTGATGTTTTTTTTAAAAAATGTTCTTTATTATTGAAGGGAAGAAAAGATCTCATTTTGGGAAAACGCAATTATTTTTAGAAGAAAAAAATGATGGGGAAAAAAACCTTAATTTTTTTTCAAAAAGAAATATTGACAATTAAATTTTTCAACAGCTTCAGATTATCGGGGGCGAATTGTGTGCCTCCTCCCCTCCTCCTTGCACAATCCTCTTTCTTTCATATCCGCCCTCCACCTTTTTTTTTCATTTTTTCTATTTCCTTTTCATTTTTTCTTTTAGTCCTCAAAATTTGTCTTCTCCGAAGTTCTCTCTCCAGCCAAAGTGATTACAGAGTATCTCAAATTTCGTTTCTTGGGCTTCACTTTCGCAAAATTTCCAAGATCCTCTAATCGCCTAAAAATATCGAAAATCGTTTAAAATTGCGTTTTTGGAGATTCAGTTTTGAAAAACTGCAGTGTCTCTAGCGTTACTAAATATGGTCTTACACTCACGTGTTTAAGACTTTAATTTTGGAAAATATTCGAACAAGGGTCTCCGTCCCCTTTCTCTAATATCATCAAAGATTGTTGATATTTTGGTTTTGAAAACTATTATTTCGTAGTATTTAAGTGTAGGGAATCTTTTGGGACAGCAGCCTTTGAAATTCTCTTTATAATACCATGGAGTATTGCATAAGAACTTCATTTTTAGGACTTCAATTTCGAAAATTTTCCAGGAGAGAGCTTCAGAACACCCCGTTCGGTAACAGTATCAAAAATTGTCCACCATAGCGTTTTTCGAACTTCAATTATGAAAAATTAGAGGTAGTGTGAGAGGGAGGGGGGTACATATTTCTATCTGTTTTTCAAAAAATCGATCGGGGATAGTCCATGAGTCTCATTCCTAACCCAAATTATAAATATGGACTATAATCACATTTATAAGACTTACATTTCTAAAAATAGCCTTGGAGCCCCACGTACCTTTCTTTCCCCTAAAATATCACCAAGAACTGTAAAATTGCGTTTTCAAAACTACTATTGCAATTTTTTCTGGGGTCAATCCCCTTCCAAAACCAGAAGCTTTATTCACCCTTAGCTTCTAACAACATCGACTTACGTTTAAGACTTTTTCTGCAGTTTGAAATATTAAGAATTGCCGATCCCCTAATGTTACTAAGTATGGTTTACATTAGTGATGGGCATAATCGAGATCTTTTGATAATCGAGATCTCGGGAATCGAGTACTTCTGATAATCGAGTGATTGATAATCGAGATCTTTTTAAGTCGATCACTCGAGTGATTGATAATCGAGATCTTTTGAAATCGAGAACTCGAGCGATTGACTTCTCGAGATCTTCCGAATCGAGTACTCCAGCGATTGACTTCTCGAGATCTTCCAAATCGAGTACTCGAGCGATTGACTTCTTGAGATCTTTGAAATCGAGTACTCGAGCGATTGACTTCTCGAGATCTTTTGAATCGAGTCCTCGAGCGATTGACTTCTCGAGATCTTTTGAATCGAGATCTCGAGATGTTTTAAATCGAGATCTCGAGATGTTTTAAATCGAGATCTCGAGATGTTTCAAATCGAGATCTCGAGATGTTTCAAATTGAGATCTCGAGACGTTTGAATCGAGTACTCGAGTAGTTCATTTTCTGAGCTTTTCCAAAATTGAGTTGACTGCTACGGGGGTGCCCACTAAAAGGTGGTGGGGCATGGCGCAGCCTGTGCAACTAAAATTTTTAGAGCCGGTTTTTTGAGAGGGTTTTTTTAATCTCATTTTCGAAAGGGGGGAGGGGGTCCATGGCCTGCCTGCGAAACCGAAATTTTTAGAAGCGGTTTTTTTAGAGTTTTTTTATTTTTAAATCTCATTTCGGGAGGGGGGGGGGGAGCTCTTTCTAGACGGATGCTCCGTAACATTTGAGATGGTGCGCCATCGCCCTGCGAAAGGGGGGAGGTGGACTCCCTTGACTTCAGTTGAATTCCCGAGTTGTTTTGGCAGGGGTGCGCTGGAGATAGGAATGTGACATTTAGCCTACCATTTAGGGGTATAATAAGGGGTGAACCCTCCTGGCTTTTAGAAGTTTTAGGTTAAGTTGGGGGGGGGGGGGTATTGACACCCCCCTTTTAGAAGGGGAATCAATACCACTCCCCCCAAATTCCATGAAAAATTCTAGTTTTTACATTTAAGTGGGTCTAGTTTTTTGTTGTTTTTCGATAAAATTAGCAGATACACCTTTTGTCCCCTTACCCTCCGGTAAAGTTCGAAACGCAAGCTTGTTTTAGGGGGTCGATTCGATAGATTTTAGTCTTCATTTTGGGGTCGCAATCCTTGGGGGATGCAGGTTCGACTAGATTCCCTGTTAGCTTGTCAGAAACTAGGAGCTCGGCATTTGGGCGACTGAGTGATTTATTCGAACGGTTATGCATTTAAACTAATGATTTTCAGTTATCACGTGATTATTTCGAATGGTTTCGGACTCTCAAACACGAAGTTAATAATGTAAACAAGTAGGAGAATAGTTGCTCTGCGCAAAAGTACTCATTCTTTCCTAGTTTATAGCTTTGCTTTTTTTTTTGATGTTCTTGTTGAGAGTAGTTGAGTATATTTATCTGATTAATACATGAGGAGGGAGGGTAAAATATTTCTGATTGCGTTTTCCAGAGGATTGGGATTCCCGACGCATTGAAAAGTGTACAAGTGTGGCTTGAAGTGCATTGAAGTTCATGATTATTTTTTTTCTTTCTTGATCCGCTCTTTTTTATTTTTCTTTTTCATTCGTCGACTTTAGGAATATGCAATAACAGTAAAAGTGTTGGGAGTGAAGTTGAAATGTTTCTGAGTGCATTAAAAAGAAATATTGAAGTTTGTCGTGTGGGATTAATTTTAGCTTCCACTCTTCGACCCAATTTTTAAATAAAAATTACATTTTATACAGATTGTTTTTTTTTTTGAAATTCCATACGCAAGATATTTGTGACTTGTGTGCGTAGCATTTATTTTCGCGTGGGTAGTTAAATTTAAGTATTTTGCTTGTTTTATTCGCTTCTGTTTATGTCATATTCCTTATAGTTTCGTAAATGTTGATTAGTATATTATTTACTCAACTTAAAAATTTTCAGTCAATTAATGTGCTGATTTTATGTTTTTTTTTTTTTTTTGTAAAGTTGAGGCAAAACCGCTGAAAATGCTTAGGCTCGCAACGGTCCATTTCGGAACTTAAGGTTACGTAGCTACGTTTCATTTTCCGTGCGCTGGTCCTCAAATAGGTTAAAATTGATTGTCAAGTTTCTTTAAAAAGCAAATTACGTATTCGATTTTCAAATCATCCGAGATGCTCGATAACCGAGCGTTCCACAACAAACAATATATTATACAAGAGAGAGAGCGGGGGAGGGGGGTAAATGGCGCAGACCGCGCCATTGAAGTTTTGAAGAGGAGACGGTAACTTAAGCGGGCTTTAATTTATTTTAGGGGGTTCAACGTCGCATTTGAGGGATGAGTGTCATCGTCATGGGGGGGGGGGGCACCACTGAATTATAAACACCTTGCGTTTAAACATTTCATAAACGTTTTAACAGGGCTGTCACAGCGTTAACAATCGCTTTAAAACGTTTACTCAACGAAGTGTGGTCTCTGAGTAACCCCATTAGAAAAAAAGCAGAAGCAAATATTTGATTCAATAACTTTATAGAATGACAGGGGTGACACATTTGAGAAGCAATTATTTGATTCTAAAACCTTATAGAATGACAGGGGTGTCCGTCCGTCCCCTGTGCGAGCTTTTTATGACAACCCCCCCCCCCCTCCCCCAAGAAACGATAATCCGAAAAAGGGCTATGACTACATTAAATTTTCAATTACACGGTTTGTACCATACCGGTCAAGGGCGCCCATATGCAAAATTTTAAGCGGGGGGGGGGGGGGCTCAAATATTTCCCCCATGGTTTAATAGGATATTTTCCCCATAGAAACCGATTTCAGTACAGATTAGAGTTAATAAAATTTGACATTTTTAATAACTTATTGATTAATTGCTGGTGAAGAAATGATTTTACATTTTTGCAAAAAAAAAAAAAAGTACTAAAAGCAAGGATGTCCTAATTTCAAAGAAGGGGGAGGGGGCTTGAGCCCCCACTTTGCCCCCCCCCCCTATATGGAAGCCCTTGATACCGGTTTAATATATTTTTAAGTTTAACAACTCTCAAGTTTAAACCTGCTAGTGTCGCCCAATGACTTGCCCATATTATCATTATCCCTCACTTTTTAATAAAAATTGTACATTCGTATGTATTTAATCTTAATAACTGTCAAGTTCAAAACAGTATGGAAAGCGTTTCTCTATCCTTTGCTTCAAAATTTCACCACCGGATCACACCAGGGGCGGATACAGAAAACCATTTGAAGTGGGGTGGGGGTCATGCTGAAGAAAGCCCTCCCCCATGAACGAAATTCCCGTTTTAAGAACGAAAAAATTCTGAAACTTTTTTGGGGGTCAATAAAAAGCCCCAAATCGGGCAGGAATAAGGCACATAATTGGGGATAAACGTTGCAAATTAATTTTTTAAACAATAAAACAAAGTAGTAGTTCAAATATTTTCTTTGAAAATTAATTGATGTATTGAAAAGATAAGATACTGTCATCGTTTGCATTTTATGCATAAATTATTTGAACACAATGTGTACGGATACTATTCTCGAGAGTTCAGGGGGGGGGTTAGGATCCCCACGACCCTCCATTGTATCCGCCACTCACACAACACATGCCCCTCCATAAATCTGCTCATATGATAATTAACAATTTTCGTTTTAAAAATATCGTTCGATTATTAAGGAATCTCTCAATTATCGAAAATTCGAAGCCAAACATTCAACTATTACCCCATTCGAATAAAGCAAGAGAAAAGCAATCATTCGATTTTAAAAATCATTCCAAATCTATCCATTTCAAGAGCAAATAGCACCACCTATGAAGCTCTTCCCCCAAGAGCAATACCCCCAAAAGAGACAAAATCCCCTAAAAATTACAATCCCGCAGTTTACGTCAAAACTCCTCCCCCCCCCCTCTCCTCTTATTTGCACTCATAGGAATGAATTACACGAGAAGTTAACCACTTGTTTTATTAAGAACTAACTAAGTACCTTTGTGCCGAGAAGTAATATGAAATAACAAACGTTTTGTCTCCCAAATATACAGAGTACTGCAGAAACGTGTTTTGGAGTTTTAAGGTACCCTTTTTTCAACAAAATAGTAAGCTTTTACATATAAGGGGCCATTCCTTTGTTACATATGGATGATTTTGGCCGTTTTTGACCCCTTCCCCCCATGTAAGGGTACGTAAGGTTTTTCAAACCCCTCCCCCCTATTCTTACGTAAGATTCCATTTCGTTTTTAGAAATAATGAAATAACTAATCTAATATCACTGGAATCGAAATTTAATTCACTATTATTAAATTAAACCTTTTTGCGTGAAGAAATATTTACTAAAAAGTTGGAATCTAGACTGAATGTGTTTTCGAAATTTTTTTGTATATGATGCGATAGTAGTTTAAAATAAAACATGCCATACATAGTGCAATTCTTTTATTATGTTTTACCTAATTAATTCTTCGTAAAACAAATAAAAAAGTCATCCTAATACGTTTTTGTTTTCCAGACGCAAATGAAACATCGGCTTGGAAAATACTGCTTAAGAATGCGTTTGAACCCCTCTCCCCCCCCCCAAAGAATGCAGACATTTTCCCACCCCCACCCCCACGGGACCCTTACGTAATTGATGAATGGTCTGTAAAGACATCCAGTAATGTCCTTACATCCACAATCTCACTATTTTGCGTTGAAAAAAGGGTTCCTTGAAACCCCGAAACACGTGTCTGCAGTGATCTGTATATTTGGGCTCTAAAACGTTTGTTATTGCCTATTACACTTGTATCATTACCCAATCGTATAGTCGAAGGTGAACGTAAGGGGGAAGACGTCCCCTCAGGTTTTCAACTTAAGTATTCCCCCTTTTTACCTGAACTATAATTTTAATGCTTCTCAAGTTAGAACCTTATATAAGCGCCTCCAACCCTTACTTCCACCACCGGGAGACACAACACATGTCTCCCACAGACCCGTCCATGTGTTTATTCATTAACACCTTTCGCTCAAAACATATCATTAGACTACCAAGCATCCCCAAAGAATCATTTGATAATCAAGCATTCAACAGTATACATTCGATTATAACACTATTCGAATGAAACATTCGAAAGGCAATTATTTGATTGTAATACCATTTAGATCGCAAGGGGATCTATTCCTCAAGTGTGCTGGCACACTTTTTAAAATTAGGGAACCTCTCTCCCCCTCAAGAAAGACACTCCCTAAAAAAGTCTAACGTCCATTCGGAATTTCAATGGCTCAGTCTGCGCAATGACCCACCTCCCCTGTGGGTTCCTCAGCGCAGCTCGTCTTTCTGGGGGAAGGGTTAAAAGGTTTCAATGCAAATTTTTTCGGAAGACAGGAAAAAACCATGCTCATTCATAAGTAAAATCATTAACTTTTCAAAGTCAGCCCTTTGACGGCCTAAATGACGGATCCGCCCCTGCAACTAAAACACTTCAGAAGCACCCCCCCCCCACCATCAATATCGCAGAGACCTCCCCCCAACAAATGAGAAAAATACCCCTTAAAACATCCCCTAAAAATGTCAATAGCACAGTCTGCGCCATGACCCCCCCCCCCCCCACCATAGGTGGACACACTTGTCAGAAGTCAACTATATTGAGAGGTTCATTCGATTATCAAATCGATCGAAGAATAACATTGCTCGAGTGATTGACATCTCGAGATCTCAAGATCTCGAGAACTCAATATCTCGAGAACTCAACATCTCGAGAACTCAACATCTCGAGAAGTTCAAAGCGAGAACTCGAGCAGTTGATCGCTCGAGAATTCGGAAAGTGACAATCGAGAACTCGAGCAGTTGATCGCTCGAGTTCTCAGAAAGTGATAATCGAGAACTCGAGAAGTTCATCGCTCGAGAACTCGAAAAGTGATAATCGAGTACTCGAGAAGTTCATCGCTCGAGAACTCGAGAAGTGATAATCGAGAACTCGAGATACGATAATCGAGAACTCGTGGTAATCGAGTTCTCGAATGATCTTGAATAATCGAGTGATTCGATTATGAGAACTCGATTATGCCCATCACTAGTTTACATCGCGTTTTTTAGACACAAAAGTGTGCCCCGCACTAAAATATTTTCTGATTTCGCCACTGTTTTGTTGTTCCGGTAATACCCCCCCCCCCAGATCCTTGTTATTGTTGCACCCCCAAAATTTTCGGCCTAAATCCGCCTATGCGTAACGGGAAGACAAGGGGCAATAGAAGGGGATCATAACCATCGTAATGCTCTAAAACTATATCCACATTTATGTATTCATGCATGTTATAAGTACACCTCTCGTCTCCATAAAGAAGTGCTATATTAAATACTGTTTAAGGCTTTCACGGCCGGCGTCAATATGAGGAGATAACATTTCCGGGCTTATTGGCCGTGGTCTAATTGGAGTAGAAATTCCAGACGTTTCGGCTTGCTTTGCTGCAGCCATCATCAGTGGTTTGAGTTTGGTGAGACTGATTCCTGGCTTCGATGGCTCCGGTATTTAAGCAAGCTGCTGCTGCGCTGCTGGTCCTGATTGGGAGGCGTTCTCAAGCCGCTGGTGGAATAAGGTTCCTGATTGGATGAGATTCAAGCCGCTGGGTGATCCTGGTACCTGATTGGATGGGATTCACAATCCGTGGTGGCTGCCGGTTTCTGATTGTATGGGACCACAGTATGTTTTAGACTGTTGTGGCGAGTGGATCTTAGGGCAGGGTGCCATGTTTTTGGTAAATTGAAATTCTCCTCTTTTCTGTTGAAATTAAAGGGATGTTTGAAAATTTCTATAGCTTCGCGATGAAGACGGGCAAAGTAATGAGATGTTGTAGCCAAGATTTCTGTATCTTTAAATTTGATGTTGTGGACTCCTTCTTGTTGGCTGAGTTCGGCTACGGCTGACTTATCATAGTTTCCTAAACGGCAATGACGAACATGCTCAGAGAGGCGTGTCTTGATGCTGCGCTTCGTGGTTCCGACATAAACTAATCCACAGGAGCACGGAATTTTGTAAACTCCAGATGTGGAGAAAGGGTCACGGGGGTCTTTCAGCGGGCGATAACAATTCCTAGTTGAGTGGTGGGCTTGAAAATAGTCATGAAATAGTCATGAAATGACTATTTTCAAGCCCACCACTCAACTTAGGAATTGTTATCGCCCGGTGAAAGACCCCCCTGACCCTTTCTCCACATCTGGAGTTTACAAAATTCCGTGCTCCTGTGAATCAGTTTATGTCGGAACCACGAAGCGCAGCATCAAGACACGCCTCTCTGAGCATGTTTGTTCTGAGCATTGCCGTTTAGGAAACTATGATAAGTCAGCCGTAGCCAAACACAGCCAACAAGAAGGAGTCCACAACATCAAATTTAAAGATACAGAAATCTTGGCTACAACATCTCATTACTTTGCCCGTCTTCATCGCGAAGTTACAGAAATTTTCAAACATCCCTTTAATTTCAACAGAAAAGAGGAGAATTTCAATTTACCAAAAACATGGCACCCTGCCCTAAGATCCACTTGCCACAACAGTCTAAAACATACTGTGGTCCCATCCAATCAGAAACCGGCAGCCACCACGGCTTGTGAATCCCATCCAATCAGGTACCAGGATCACCCAGCGGCTTGAATCTCATCCAGTCAGGAACCTTATTCCACCAGCGGCTTGAGAACGCCTCCCAATCAGGACCAGCAGCGCAGCAGCAGTTTGCTTAAATACCGGAGCCACCGAAGCCAGGAATCAGTCTCACCAAACTCAAACCACTGATGATGGCTGCAGCAAAGCAAGCCAAAACGTCTGGAATTTATACTGCAATTAGACCACGGCCAATAAGCCCGGAAATGTTATCTCCTCATAAGTGCTATATTGTTTACTATATCATTCGAAAACGAGGGCCCCTTGGAAACATTTGCTACGGGCTTTGGGGTAAACCCCTCTAAGTCATTGGCAGTCTTGCATAATATAGACGAACGCTGCGAACGGCGTTCGCAGAAATTTTTTGGCTCTGCAGAAATTTTTTTTTCAAACTGCTAACGTTGATTAAAAAAAAAAAAAAATTTAAAGGAATTTTGGAATTTTTAAGAAAATCCCAGAGTTTATTTCTGTTAAAGCCTTTCTCCAAAAGCATTTTAAGGCACATGTGTAAAAAAAAATAATGGTTTTAGCAGTTTTCTTCAGTTGGTGAAAAATAAGCGAACTATATGTTATTGTAAAAAAAAATTAAAAGATTTAAAGCATTTTTTTTTGTCTCTTTCATAGTTGAATATAAATTTAATTTTTTATTCAAGGGTGAGTTAGGCAAAATAATTATTTGCAGAAAATTTTCAGTCAGGATTTGTGTTCGCAGAAAGCTTTTCATTTTATCTAAGTCTGGTCATTGGTTTTAACATATATGTGTATTCTGACATTCTGTGTAGTCTGTTGATCCAAAAACCCTTCCAGAAGGTATTATTGGTCCAAAAGCCCCCTCCAGAAGGTATTTCTGGCTGCACTAGTGTTCTATGTAATGAATTTGGTAAAAAAATAGCTTTTTTTTTTTTTTGATTAAAATAAAAATATATATTATTTTATGTATGATTTATTATATTATTTTATGTATGATATTATTTTAAAATATGAGTATTTTATGTGCAAATTATTAAGATCTTTATATTTTTAAATATATTCCTTTTTTGATAATAGTCTGGGAAAATAAATAAATAAGTAAAATAAAATTAAAAAATAAATAAATAAAAAACGAAGCATTCTCTTAATTAGTTACTATACGAAAAGCATATAACTATAGTACTGCGCTTGCAATGTTTTGGAGGGGTAGGGAGAAAAGCAAGAGGGGTGGGGTTGGGACTTTGTGTTTTTTTAGTGTATACTTTATGTGCTAACATCTTGCAAAAGTTCAGCTTTCCCTAAATTAGTCACGACACAAAAAACATATAATCATAGTACTGCTCTTGCAATGTTTCGGAGGGGATGGGGAGAAAAGCAAGAGGGGTTGGGGTCGGGACTTTGTGTTTCTTAGTGTGTAATTTAAGTACTAATATCCTGCAAAAAATCAGCTTTCTCTCAATTAGTTGCTACACGAAAAGCGTATAATTATAGTACTGTCTTGAAAAGTTTCGGAGGGGGTGGGGAGAAAAGCAAGAGAGTAGGGGGTCGGGACTTATTGTATTTTTAGTGTTTACTTTATGTGCTAACATCCTGCAAAAATTCAGCTTTCCCTTAAATAGTTGTGACACGAAACCTTTATTGACTGGGCTACACCCGAAATTTGTCAGATCCTGACCATAAGAATGATGAATTTTTACTACAACTAGGAAAAAACATGAATTTAAAAGATCACTCAAATGTTCAAAATTTCACTAAATTATTAAGAAAAGATTTTCATTATCTATCACATTACTTTTTCTTTTAAAACCACTGTAAAAATTCCGAAATCGAGAACAAGAGATGGAAGGTAAAATATCTATAAATTGTACATTCGGACATATGCTGCTCGTTTTTAATTTAGAAAAAGCAGTAAATATTTGTTAGCATGAATATAATTGTACATGTTTCAAAGAGCTTTAAGCATTCATGTTTCAAAAAGAAGAAAATGATGAGAGATTGAGAGAGAAAAAAAAACTAAACTGACTAAAATGAAAGGGAACTAATGTCATATACCCCACCCTTGGTGACTTTTTCCTGTTGGCGCCAAGAAAGCGATGTGTGACGATATATGTCATACATCATTCTTAGCAATGCTTTTATAGTGCCAACAGGAAAAATTCAGATGAAAAAACATGATTAAAGCACTTCAGAACACAATATCTATAAAAACAACATAAAACCACAGCAAAAACACATCACAAATATTTGCTTCAAAAATACCAGAAACTAGAAAGTTTTTGTACACAAAGAAAAATTACTAGAAGGTATTTAAAATGCTTAAATTAACAAATTACTATCACAGCTCACAAAGAAACATGTTTCAATAGAAATAAAAGCTATTTTCCAACATGCATTTCAAAAAATTTTCTTACACTCTACTAAATAGGAGCAAAGCGATTCAATATGCAATTTTTAAAGGGGAAAACATCCTCAAAATATAACTATTTCAGCCCAAAAAATGCTTAGTTATTCAAATTTCAATGTATGAAAAGTAAAAATTTCTCGACAGAATATCACAAACATTAAGAAGGTGTTATTTCTGTAAGTACTGTTTGTTTCTGAGGTGACTCCTATAGGACTTCTGATTTAAGAGGAAGCCGATATGAACCTAACCTATAATATTAACTCGGAAGTAAAGGGGGTCTGGGGGTTTCTCCCCCGGAAAATTTTCGAATTTGTAGTCTTAAAAACACATTTTAGACGATCTTTGGTAATGTTAGGGGAAAAGAGGTTGGGTGGCGCTCACTTGTCTATTTTTCGAAATTGTAGCTTTAAGAATGCAGTTTTAGACGATCTTTTCGATGATGTTAGAGGGAGGGGAGATTTGAAGGCCCATCCCAGGAAGTTTTTCTGATTTGTAATCTTTGAAATGCAATCTGTCTTTCATAGTATTAAGCGCTCGGGAGCGACCCCCTTCCCTCGGCCATTTTTCGAAATTGAAACCTTAAAAACGCAAACATTATGTCCAATAATGTTCAGAAGAGGGAGGTTCGGAGGTTCTCCGGCGATTTTTTTTTTTTTTTTTGCAAATGTAGTGCTAAAAACGCAGTTTAATACTATCTTTTCGTGATGTTTCGTGGAGGAGAGATTTGAAGGCCTGCACTAAGAAATTTTTCTAATTTGCAGTCTTAAAGATGCATTCTAATTATCTTTTATAATGAAAGGGAAAAGAGGTTTGGAGCGCTCCCCTGGAAATTGTTTGAAATTGTAGCTCTAGAAAGGCTGATTTAGACGATTTTTGGTGATGTTAAGGAGAGGAGAGATTAAAAGGCCCATCCCAGGAAATTTTTCTAATTTACAGACTTAAAAACGGATTCTAGACTATCTTTGCTATAAGGTTAGGGGTTGAAGAGATTCTGAGGTCTACTCCCAAATTTTTTTCAAATTGCAAATGTATACAATCCATGATTCATGAGTAGATTTTACAGGACTATCAATTTTTAGAAATTGAGCTCGAAAAAAGTTGTTTTTGAAGACTTTCAATGATGTTAGGGAGAGAGAAGTTTTCCCCCGGAAATATATTGAAACTCAAACACTTAAAACAAAATTTATGCTGATCTTGAATGATGTTGGCGAAAAGGAGGGGTGGAGGACATCCCCTCTGAAAACTTTTACAAGTTCTTTTTTAAAACGCAGTTTGTAGACGATCTTTGATAATATTAACAAGAGGAGTGGTTTGGAGGGTCCCATATTAAAAAGGGAATGAAGAAGAATTACATAGCACTCACAGCATAAAGCCAGTTTTGTTGCTATTTTTAAAGTAGATGATCAGGGTCGCAAGCAAGTAGGCTCCCTATGCAATTTTTTTCAATTCTCCAACTTAATTATGGTGGAGTTAAAATTTGCGTTAAAAACCGGAATTTTTCAAGACTTCGCTGCACCTCAGGCACTATTTGGGTAGGTAACACTTATTAAATCCTTCGTTTCTTTCTTTCTTTTTTATTTCAATTTCTTAAAAGCATTTTATTTTGTAGTGATCCATAACCCTGCCTAAAAGTTGTGAGTCTCAGTGACACAGCTGACAAATTCGTAGAAATTCGTGATTGCGAAAAATTTATATAGTTCGCAATCACGAATTGCGATAGGACCCTACTCGTTGGGTTTCGTTTCTTGTTTATTCAAATAGAACGGAAATGGTCCAGAAATTTGCACCCGTGGTGGTACTGGTGACTTTTTATAATATGTAGCACGAGGCATATGCATATCTATAAAAAAAGAAATGGTAATTAGGATGTCGTAATAAAAATTAAGATTTTATGACCGATATCCACCAGTACACTAAGCATAAAGATTATTTACAGCGTGTAACGTTATGTATTTTAATTTCTTATCAAACTTAAATGATGGGTATTAGGAATCTGGAAATATTACTGACGATTGGATGACGTTTATTCTGTTTAAGTTATTCTATATAGACGTTTTTTAATTAAAAAAAAAAAAAAAACTTTACAAAAAAAAAGCACTTTTTTTTTAAATATAAAGTTTGCTTGAGTTAAGGCCTGAAATAAATATGAATAAAAACAAACCGCAGACGATTTGTAACTATGACGGAGAATATTTTGCTCTCTAAATAAAAATTAAAAATGATTGTCCTCATATTCAGTAAATTACCGCCCATCAGCCAGGGCTAAAGCAGAAATACGTGAAATACACCGCCAGCTCAGTCATTTCCAGCCGAGGACTGCAGTTTTGTGCTTATTAGCACTCATCAGCCCGGCATAGGAAAGTGACTGACCTGGAGATGGAAAACCTCTTAACCCCTTGAGGACCAGCGCTCGGAAAACGAAGCGCAGCTACGGGACCGAACGTTCTGAAATGGAACGCCGCCATCGGCCCAAGCATTTACAGCAGTTAAGCCTAACTGAACAAAAATATTCATATAAAATCAGCATCTCAAAATAATGGCTTGAAATTTTAATTTTGCTTAAACAATGTATTACTGATTATTAATTATTAATATAAAGACTATTACAATCTTAGAAGGAAGTGAAATAAGTAGAATACTAAAACTTTAACCATGTGCACAAAATTAAATGATATGTGCACAAAACAAAGTTAGAGTTTACAATCGTGAGTGTGGAATCAAAGAAAAAGAAATGTAGCAAAAAAATATGTTCCTTATGTAATTTTGATTAAATCAACTAGGTCAACGAATTTTAACTAGTTATATTTCCCAAGCGACAAGTCTCAAAACCGCTTCATAATTCACTCGAAAACATTCCCTTTCACTCACTTCGCTAACCATTTTTATTGCAGTTTTCCATTCTCTAAATCAAAAAGAATAAATACAGAAGAACAATATCAGAAAGGATTCAAAAATAATCATAAACTTCAGGCCTCTTGAATTCATTCCTGTACTCTCATTGAACGGGGAAT